>NW_015635305.1:1945984-1972401 GCF_001515625.1 Sinocyclocheilus rhinocerous
CTCATATATATATATATATATATATATATATATGTAATGTAATTTTTTTTGTAAAACTAAAACGTAAATAATGTAAACTGCCGGTTTAATGTAAAAACCCATTTAAAGTTCCACTGCCTAGACCCTAGAGGGTTGGATAACCTTTGGAATGGAAAGTGCAGTTAACCTGCTGCTAAAGTGAGTTTCAAAGTTGCAGTAGAACTCCATGAAGAATGATATGCTTATACCTCTAGCTGGCCTAAAGCAATGATATGTCCCTGGTTCTTTCTCTATATCCTTATACTGGCCATTACTTTTATTCCATTGTCTGTATCAGTTAATTGTAAGTTCATTAAAGTTAAAGCAAAGATTCTTATTAATCAGGTCTTTGGCTCCTAAAAGTACAAGTAAGTATTTTACCAACCGCAGATGCTGCCTTTCTCTGTAAAATGATAGTTAAAAGTAGATTCTGTAAAAATAATTGCAAATAATGAAACAAAACAAGAAAAATTGTTAATTTCAATTCAGTGATCATTTATTTAAATTACACAATGGCAATCTCATATAACACATTATAGGCTATAAAGTTGTATAGAATACAAATGATTCAGAATTTCAAATCTGCTTAACATTGGTCTTTCTGGTATTTTTGTCCATCCGTTCACTCATCTGATTTTGACTGCGCCATCCGTTGCTCTGAAGTCCCATCATATCCAGATGATTTTTGAGAGAAGGCAGCAGAACCCTTACCATTACTAAACTTAGTAATGGTAACGGTTTCACCGCCACTCTCTGTCACAATGTTTGCGGGTCCGCAGGAAACAGTTGGAGGTCGTGTTGACCCCCTGGATAAGTACATCATCTATACTGTAGTGTCTCAATAATGAACTTACAGTATACAATGATATCCTGTCTAGAGGTCAAGACTTATGAAACGCCTTCACTTTGGAAATCCACTGAACATTCACATCTACTATTTTTAACATTTTCTGTGATCTAGAACATTGTCAGCCTATTTTTAAAGAACTAAAATGATATTTGACTTGTCAATGTTTCAAATGTTCCAAAGCAATTTCCAGAAACTGTATAGTTTTCCAGATCTGTTGCATCATTATCAATTCAACGTGGTCTAAATTGTTAGATTCATTTATGTTTCCAAAAGGTTTTCCTGTAGAAACTCTTCCCAACTCTTCAGATGATCACACCTGTGGAAGATCCCTCACATGGGACTTTTCATCTAAAAGGAAGAGCAGCTGCCGTCCTGTAGTTCATAGTCACCGGCCGACACACTCACCTTTAGATCTGTGTCTTCAGTACTCCTGCAGTAAGTGTTGAAAAACAATTTAATTGGCTTCATCTGTCACCTTTACCCGTCTTCTCACTTTTGTTTTCACAAGTCTGTCGTCTCCATGCCGTTAAGCGATCGTAAACATTGCTCCCTTGCTCGTGAGTTTTAATGCACGCTGCTCATTTGCATATGATGACACAAAGGCTGTTCCATCCTTATCATGTCTTTGCCCTTCAGTCTGCTGACCAATCAGAATGGTTCCCTATATCAGACCCTGAACAGTTACTTAGCATCGGGTCTCGCTCTCACGCGAGTGTGAGCCCACACCCAAACTCTCCCACCCTTGGAATAAACTTGAAATTTTACCAAAAAAAGTTGGTTGAAAGATCCAAAGACATCATATTAGTCATATTAGTTTCTTTAGCTTTTATCTATAGCCAAAAGTGCATATTACAATAAGATTCCAAATTACACATACTAAAACCTGCATAAGTAGTTAATAATACCACAGGAGAAAAGTGCATCTTGAGGCTGTATGAGGGGTTTGCAAAAACGTATTACTAAAGGACAACGTTTTATTCAATTTCTATACAAGATTTAAATCGCTGAAATGGATTTCATGACATTATGCTGCAAATGCATAAACAGATGCCAAATTCACGGATTATGGTGGCCAGTTGTTGATTGACTACCGATGAAATCACCTCTGGGTGTCTGTTCTCATACCCATGTGTGAGTTGTGACAAATTAACTTGATTCTACATCTGTAGTTGTCCTCAGCATCTGGATGTTAAAGGTCTATTGGCTAACATGGGAGTAGCCCCCCCGCGGTTACTCAGGAGACAGACTCCCGGTTAGGGTGGGGTTGGGGGTGTTTGTGACTGCTTAGGCCATGTTAGCAGATAAAAACAAGATTGTGGCCTATCTGAGTTGCACCAGCATGTAGCAAGCCTCTGACACCTTATCTGCCACCCAAATAAATGGACATTTCTGTTCATTTGTGATGATTTCGCAGAAAAGAGATCGCTGTGGCCAGACATGAAGGGAACTGGAAACTGCCCTTTAGAGCTCTTATGAAACACAAGTAGTCACCTGATCTAACTGATTTGGGATCATCTAAACTTAATAGTTGTTGAGTGCTGGCATAAAGTGAAGTGACGTGTGGCCAAGTATGGTGTCCCATACTCTGAATTTGTGCTCTGCATTTAACCCATCCAAGTGCACAGACACAGCAGTGAACATACACACACACACACACACTGTGAACACACACCCGGAGCAGTGGCCAGCCAATGCTGCGGCGCCCGGGGAGCAGTTGGGGGCTCGGTGCCTTGCTCAAGAGTCTCACCTCAGTCGTGGTTTTGAAGGTGAAGAGAGTGCTGGATATTCACCCCACCCCCCTCAATTTATATTGATTTAAAGAGACAAATATGTGCACATTTAATTTTAATTTTCTTGTATTTAAATTTCTATGAAAAATGCTACTGGGCAGTCTTGGGAAGGTTACTTTGGAAATGTAATAGGTTACAGATTACAAGTTATCCTATTTAAAATGTAATAAGTAGTGTAACTATTTCAATTACTTTATTAAAGTAATGTATCTGATTACATTTCATTACTTTTTGATTGCTTTTCTAAATTTCTAATGAATGTTTTCAACTGTTAATCATTTTGAAACATTTAAAGCAGGCCGGGTTAACCTTACAGAAGCGCTCAACACTGATTACTGTCAGACTTTCAGAATCCTTCTTCACTTTAATTAAGATGATAATCTTTTAATTATAAAGCGCAACCACCACAAAATCAAGACTTTAGCGCCTCTATTTACTTTGAGATCTACAGTTACTGAAATGTAACTGTAAACTAATAACAGATTACAGTTACATTTATTTTCTAATTTAATAACGTAATTCCATTACATGTAACTAGTTACTCCTCAACACTGCTGGTGGGACAATGAAACATTAACTTATTTTTACTCTTATTTATTCATTTTCAAAATTAGTTGGAGCTCAAACAGTAATTGGTGGACCCAATGTTGAAGATTCTTGTACTAGATGTGCTAATTCTTTCTCATAGGAAAATAACTGCTATTTCAGGGAGGGAAAGAGTATGAACACGACTGATGAATTTGATGTTGGCTACTTTCATGTTGAACATTACTGCCTTACTTTAAATAGTTTAGACTGAAAGGTTGTCAGATTAAAATACGTTTTAGATTAAATGTGCGGTTACATTTAATCATACGGTTAAAATGACTGGATCAATTTCTGTGAACAGTGATAAATGTGATCCAGTCATTTTAATAGTTATTCACATGATTGGGAATTTCACATGAAGGCAAAAGATTTCCCAATGCAGGGGTTCAAGCTGATCACATGGATTGGCTGCATTGGTCAACAGAAAGCTACTTCATTTTACTTTTGTGTCATACATCAATGGACCTTTTTTGCTAACAAAATTTCACTGTCTGAAGGCCTTGATTGCTTGAGAAACTTAGAAGTGTTTGCTAAGATTATTAGATGTGTTTAACCTCTTAAACATATTCAAAACCAGTATAAAACTACACTTACTGCTGTCCAGGATTATTCTGTCTTGGCCTAACTCAGAGGATGTTTTGACAGAGAAAGCCCTTAGCAAATGACATGAAACCAGATTTAATGCACAGTTTTAATATTTAAGATTAGAAATTATCTGCTGGACTTTGACAGTTTGGCCAAGAGCCAATAAATAGTGGCAAATACTTCCTGCAGTAATGAGTGGACAAACTGCTGGGGTGATTAACACCTATATGTGTGTGTGTGTCTGTATGGGTTTGGAGGAAGTGTTAGGGAACCCTTGGCCTCTAATGTCAGATGCAAACCCCCCTTCCCCCAGATCCAGAGATTGTTGTTTCTACACACCTTTGTGGGCAAGCTGGAGCACAAACTAGGAACTGGGAGAGACAAAGAGTCAGACTTTCAGAATCCTTCTTCACTTTAATTAAGATGATAATCTTTTAATTATAAAGCGCAACCACCACAAAATCAAGACTTTAGCGCCTCTATTTACTTTGAGATCTACAGTTACTGAAATGTAACTGTAAACTAATAACAGATTACAGTTACATTTATTTTCTAATTTAATAACGTAATTCCATTACATGTAACTAGTTACTCCTCAACACTGCTGGTGGGACAATGAAACATTAACTTATTTTTACTCTTATTTATTCATTTTCAAAATTAGTTGGAGCTCAAACAGTAATTGGTGGACCCAATGTTGAAGATTCTTGTACTAGATGTGCTAATTCTTTCTCATAGGAAAATAACTGCTATTTCAGGGAGGGAAAGAGTATGAACACGACTGATGAATTTGATGTTGGCTACTTTCATGTTGAACATTACTGCCTTACTTTAAATAGTTTAGACTGAAAGGTTGTCAGATTAAAATACGTTTTAGATTAAATGTGCGGTTACATTTAATCATACGGTTAAAATGACTGGATCAATTTCTGTGAACAGTGATAAATGTGATCCAGTCATTTTAATAGTTATTCACATGATTGGGAATTTCACATGAAGGCAAAAGATTTCCCAATGCAGGGGTTCAAGCTGATCACATGGATTGGCTGCATTGGTCAACAGAAAGCTACTTCATTTTACTTTTGTGTCATACATCAATGGACCTTTTTTGCTAACAAAATTTCACTGTCTGAAGGCCTTGATTGCTTGAGAAACTTAGAAGTGTTTGCTAAGATTATTAGATGTGTTTAACCTCTTAAACATATTCAAAACCAGTATAAAACTACACTTACTGCTGTCCAGGATTATTCTGTCTTGGCCTAACTCAGAGGATGTTTTGACAGAGAAAGCCCTTAGCAAATGACATGAAACCAGATTTAATGCACAGTTTTAATATTTAAGATTAGAAATTATCTGCTGGACTTTGACAGTTTGGCCAAGAGCCAATAAATAGTGGCAAATACTTCCTGCAGTAATGAGTGGACAAACTGCTGGGGTGATTAACACCTATATGTGTGTGTGTGTCTGTATGGGTTTGGAGGAAGTGTTAGGGAACCCTTGGCCTCTAATGTCAGATGCAAACCCCCCTTCCCCCAGATCCAGAGATTGTTGTTTCTACACACCTTTGTGGGCAAGCTGGAGCACAAACTAGGAACTGGGAGAGACAAAGAGGCAGATCAAAGACGAGACTGATGTTTTGACAGAAGTGCACATACATACCTCGGTCCTCTTTGATGTTATGGAAAGGTAGCATCCTAAGGATAGTCCTAGCAAGTCATTGGCTTGCTACAAACCTCTGGACAAGTCACTTTAGTTTGTTGCTCCAGTCTCATGGTCATGTATCTCCCAGAGGAACGGCCTGTGCTGGACTTACCTTACCAAATGAATTATTTGGCTAATAATTATGGATATTATCCACAAGGTAGGACTGTTTTTTACGTCTCTCATGTGTTTTTTTTTAGTTTAAAATTCAATTTCAGGTTTATTTGTTGTTGTTGTTTTTTTTTTTTTATTGATTACTGTGAGTTGTCAAAAGAGGGAGAACCCTCAAACTGACTAAAGGGAGGGTTCTCTAATAATAAACAAGTGTCATTCTTGAGAGCCAGTGTTGTACATATGAAAATCTGAAATTATTCTGTTATCGATTAGTAGACTGTAAGGAACCCATTTTCCGCACTCAACATGGCCTCAATAGCAGGATGAAC
Source organism: Sinocyclocheilus rhinocerous (assembly GCF_001515625.1). Taxonomy (NCBI): domain Eukaryota; kingdom Metazoa; phylum Chordata; class Actinopteri; order Cypriniformes; family Cyprinidae; genus Sinocyclocheilus; species Sinocyclocheilus rhinocerous. The sequence continues at coordinate 1,951,960 of NW_015635305.1, forward strand.
AGTCCTGAAGCTGAACTGACCTCACTGCCAGTGCATGTATCCCTGCAAGATCGAGAGCTTTGGGACAAATTCAGCAGTATGGGCACAGAGATGCTGATTACTAAATCTGGAAGGTATGCACCTACAGTGGTTTAAAATGACTAAAAGTCTTGTTTATAATACATGATGATATAACAAATATATAATTGAATTGTGTTGGAATTGACCCTTATTATAGTGCAATAAATCTTTGTTACGTGCATTCAGTGTACTGTTCATTTAGCTGAATAGTTCATAATCTTGAAAGTGTTACAAATCAGAAAGCACATTATGGAAGGCATTGTCTAATATGTGATGGCTAATTGTTATGATGTGTTTCCGTTGTACATTTATTTCAGGCGGATGTTTCCCAGCTGCAAAGTAACAGTGACGGGACTAAATCCAAAAGTCAAGTATGTGGTGATAATGGACATGGTGCCTTTTGATAACCACAAGTACAAGGTACCTCCCCTCCACCCCTCCCTTATAGCACATACACACTTACTCACTTCATCCCCCTCCAACTTCCCTCACAAACACACACGTACACTAGCATTCAAAAGTTTGGGGTCAGTACAATTTTAAAAAAAAATATATATTTTATTCAGTTGATCAATAATGACAGCAAATTTTTTATTTTTATTTTTGTATTTTACAAAAGATTTCTATTTCAAATAAATGTTGTTCTTTTGAACTTTCATCAACGAAACCTGAAACTGCATGACGGTTTTTGCGAAAATCGTTTTTTTTTTATTAGTTTTGATGACAACATTGATGACAATAATGTCATGTCATGGAACACTAAAGACTGCAGTAATGATATTTATAAATACTAATTTTATATTGTAATAATATTTTACAATATTACTGTTTTTACTCTTTTTATTTATTTTTTTCTGGTCAAATAATGCAAATAATGCATCCTTGGTAAGACTTCATAAGAAACGTCTTTTAAAAACATTTAAAAAATCTTTCCCAATCCATTTTGAACCATATATACTACAACAGTAGTTTACTATTTAACTAGTTTTCCTCTGCTTATACATTATAATATGGCACTCTCCCTGTTTTATTCCTGAAATGGATAGTTCAGATCTGTATAAGTTTCTTTTTTCTGTTGAGCACAAAAGAGATTTTGAAGAATATGGGTAACCAAACAGTTGTTGGTCCCCATTGACTTTCATAGTATGGAGAAAAAAAAAATTCTAAATATATTTAAAATATAAATTAAAATATTTAAAATATAAATAAACTTATAAAGGGTTGAACAGAATTTTCATTTTTGGGTGAACTATCCCTTTTATGTCAATATTTTTTAACTGATACACGTCATACTTTCAGCTCCAGATGGGTATAGGGATGTTATAATGCTGCAAACCTCATAAATGTGTGAATATTTTTGGAACTTAAGAACAATAAAACTAAATACCTAAAAATGAATCTGCTTAAATGAGTAGTGATTAATTGTTGTAGTCTTCATGACTATTCATATGCTCTTATATTGTTACAGTGGAATAAGGACCGTTGGGAAGTGAATGGTTCAACTGATCCACACCTGCCCAATCGGTTCTTCATCCATCCAGACTCTCCTGCACCTGGAGAGAAATGGATGCAGTATCCAATCTCCTTTCACAAGCTCAAACTGACCAACAACACCCTCAACTCTAATGGCCTGGTAAGATTTTAGAAATGGGGAAAGTGTATCGGTTGAAAGATTTCTAAGAGATGCTTTCTGTTTTGGGGATCACAATTTTTAATTGTATTTTTGTTTTTTACCGTTGATACATCTATTTCTCTCTATGTTCATTAGGTGGTTGTCCACTCCATGCACAAATACCAGCCCCGTCTACACATTGTCCAATCTCCAGACCCCTGTAACCCTCACAACTCTGGCGGTTACCTGCGCTTCACCTTCCCTGAAGCTGCTTTTAAAGCTGTCACAGCCTACCAGAACCAAGAGGTGAGGACAGACATTTCACATGAGATGAATAACTGTATAGAAATATAGGACTTTCAAAGCTGGCCTTCAAAGATACTTTTCATTAGAGTTGCACTGCCACCTAGTGGGTCAAATTCATGAGGATAAAAAGGTCAATTAAAATGTCTATAATAGTAGAATCTAGTACCCAGTATACTGTAGTGTGCAAAATATGCAAAACCCAGTATTCTCACAAAATATCAGCAAAACATTTAAGTAAAAGTTGATGTTTGTTTCTCTCTCTTGATTTATTATGTTTTATTAAACTATTCTGCATGATTTATGCTCTTTGCCTGGCATGTCTGTGGTTTTTGCCGATGGGACTGTTTGTTTCTCTTCCTCAACACAGATCACAAAACTCAAGATTGACAACAACCCCTTTGCTAAAGGCTTTCGTGACAATGGGCTGAACAGGAAAAGGTGAGAGACGCTTCATTAGAAATAATTAATTAGCTCAGTTCAGTTAGAGAGAATTATTAGGTCACCACAAAAAGAAGTGATTTTCATAATTTTCTTTCTTTAATTCAGAAAATGTCACTTACAAATATCTCCTTTACAGCACATGACACCAGGGCTGATTTTTTTTATTTTTTGTGAATAATTATAATTTTTTTCAACCATGTAGTAGGTAAAGGAGCAAGATTTTCATCATTCCTAATGGCAAATCAAACTATATTTAATAGAATTTACATAATGTTTCCTTTCCTGACTGTTGAACCTCCAACTCTAATAATTAATTCTGATATTTTCAGTTAATATAACCTTTATAATTTCTCCTTCTTAGGTTTAGAGAAAAAGAGAGCCAAGAGACCCCGGATTCCGTTGGACAGGCCAAACAGGATCTGACATCAAATGACCATGGTATGATTTCCCAAGAGAATAATAATAATAATATTCAATGTAGCTTCACATTATATGCACCAGTGTCGCTTCTTGTTTCTGGTGCTATGACCTGGTGCCCAGCAGAGGGCAGCAGAAGGGGACTTTTAACCTCAATCATGAGGGTCACCTTTATGTGCCCTATATTTTATTTACCTCTTAATTAGCTTTTTTTCTTTTTCTAAATCGTGTATTTCTTCTTCTGTCCACAAACAGTAGGACAGCCACAGAAGGATGAGGAAGTGGATGTGACCGTGTCCAGCTCTGTTGACTGCAGAAGAACACTGAATTCTTCAGAAGTGGCTTCCTCGGTCACCCCCAACCCTTTCATATCAGCCTTCATAAACCCCAGCACTGCTGGAGGACCTTCACCCCATCAGACACACACCATTCTCAGCCTCAGTAACAGACACCTGAACAGGTGAGTCTGGCTCTGATTCTGCCTGGGAATTTTTGTGATGCAGTGAATATCACATTATAATCAAACCATACTATTATGCCACAGTTCTGCTGGAAAATATTAATTCTTGCTCTAGACTGAAGTATTACAATTAATCTTAGAAATTCAGGGATGCAAACTTATCAGGGGTGAAAAAAGGTGACAAAGGTAGCCTAGTGAAAATGAAATTTACTAAAATGTATTTGGAATTTGTGCTGTCAAATGATTAATCGCGATTAATCGCATCCAAAATAAAAGTTTTTGTTTACATTATATATGTATGTGTACTGTGTATATTTATGTATATATATATAAATACACACATACAGTATATATTTTAAAAATATTTACATTTATGTATTCATATTCTTATATTTTATATTATATATAAATATATTTAATATATAAATATTATATATTTTTCTTACAGTATACACACACATATTATGTACGCCACAGCCATATCACCCTACAGCCCAAGACTTATTTGGAATGCATTTATTTCATGCTAAGTTTACATTTACATATTTATGCACTTAATAAAAATATCCCGCAATTGTACTTTTGGTATACTAAACTGGTATACTTTAAGTCTGCTAAATTGGAACAACTAATTTTGTGCAGAAGTAGTGTTGAAGTCTAACTAAAGAAATACTGAAGTATATTTGAATGTGCTAAAGTGGAACTATTGCAAGTACACTTCAGGTACACTTTAAATGATGATTTAAATCTTGATTTTAAAGACCAATATTATACAAAGATCATGCAATCCTCATCAGTAGTGATATTAAAACACATTTTAGGCTTAATATTAAGAAATGTGCATTGCGCACAAGTGATATGCAGAATAAAGTTTAATTACAATTTTTATATCGATGATATGTCATGAGCGATATGTCAGTAAATATGTTAATAGATTTGAACTATACTTAGTATGAAATAAATGTTTTTTTTTATATATATATATATATATATTACTTTTTTTTCTAGGGTAAGAGCCCTCTATGGAAGAAATTTTTATCAAGATTGATTTTTATTCAAATGGGGATTTACTGTCAATTTTAGCATGGCAATATTGGGGGGGGGGTATATATTCTTCATAATACCCTATGAAGAATATTTAAAATATTACTGTAGTAATAATACTATTGTACTGTAAAATTAAAAATAAATAAATAATAAAAATAATTTCATTTTACAGAACATGAATAAAATTAAAAGTAATTTTTTATTTCTTTGCTTTCAAATGTTAAGCTACAGAGCTTTTATTTTGGCCTAAAACCTAGTTTGAATGCTGCAATTTTTGCTGAATAGTGACACATTTGGATCTCTGGAGATTAAATTTTTTCTCAGTTTATTACTTTTTAGACAAAGCTTACATTTTGTTTTTGATAACTAAAGGCATTGTCCTCCAAAATACTATTACTACTGATTATTATTATTACAAAATATTTCAATTTTAGCATGGCAATATTGGGGGGGGGGGTATATATTCTTCATAATACCCTATGAAGAATATTTAAAATATTACTGTAGTAATAATACTATTGTACTGTAAAATTAAAAATAAATAAATAATAAAAATAATTTCATTTTACAGAACATGAATAAAATTAAAAGTAATTTTTTATTTCTTTGCTTTCAAATGTTAAGCTACAGAGCTTTTATTTTGGCCTAAAACCTAGTTTGAATGCTGCAATTTTTGCTGAATAGTGACACATTTGGATCTCTGGAGATTAAATTTTTTCTCAGTTTATTACTTTTTAGACAAAGCTTACATTTTGTTTTTGATAACTAAAGGCATTGTCCTCCAAAATACTATTACTACTGATTATTATTATTACAAAATATTCCTTTTGAACAAAATTAAAAAAAAGAAACAAATTAATATATGAACGAAATGTATTACTGTAGTAATAATACTATTGTACTGTCAAATAATGTATTTAATAATGTTCTTTTACAGAACAAGAGTAAAATTACAAGTAAAACTCTTAATTTATTTGTTTTCAAATGTTAAACCATAGAATTTCTTTGATTTGTAACGGCACTGAAAAGTGACACGTTTGTATCCATCAAGATCACTTTCTAGACAACAGCGAAATACAGACTTGAGAGTTTTGTCTCAAAATAATGCTGTGAATTTTTTTCCAAGTCCCAGAGAAGCCAGACCCTCCAGCCTCCATAGTCTGTGTGCAGCTTTGCCCGTGGCCCAGAGCTTCTGTGTCCAGTCCTCCACAGGAGACACCAACCTCAGCAGCCCTCTAAACCCTCAGCAGCACCATCACCACTGCAGCCCAGCTTCTCAAACCCCAGGCAGATCCATCATCCAGCTCCAGCCTTATTTTCAGACCCCTCCACATCCCTCACGACAATGTCCTGACATGGAGCTGCCCCTCCCTCTGCCTCCCAAACTGAGCCGGATGCAACTCCCTGAAAGTGCTCTGAGGAACCTGGAGATGACCCCAGGCTCTGACTATGCTAATCTGAGGCCCCTCACTGACATCCTCAACAGGATCCATTTTCGAGCTTTAGCCTCAGGACCATCGGGGAAGGTCCTGCAAAATCCCCCCCAACCTGAGCAGTACCTCCGTGGCTCAGACCGAGAGCTGCGTCCGCAGATTTATCCAGCGCTGCAGGAATACATCGATCAGCAGTTCACATTAAACAGCATGCTGAGCAGCCAGACTGAACACAGATCACAGATGGACTATGTCAGTGCCAGACCACAAACTGAATATTACTGTGAACAGCAGCCTGGGAAATGAAGTTTTTCAGTCATCATTGAATTATGCCTCATTTTGTTGCTCATTTCCTGCACTGCATTAGTAGTTTACAAAGCAGATTCAAGTTGAACACTGAGGGCTTCCCAACAAAAGAATGTAAATATTTTCAGCGGGATATGAGGTGGTTAGTTGTCACTAATGTCCATATTTATGTTTAGTCGGTTACTGTCTGTCTGAACTTTAAACTGCTAAACGTCTAAAGTCAACATGAAACCATTCAGAGTTGTAATTGACTTCAAGTAATTCTGCAGACCACACTTTTGCTGTTTCTATTCAAATTTTTGACCCTGTGTGGGTTTCATATTTTACATTAAACCTAAATACAGAGTTCTGGGTTAAGTTTGCATTTTTTAAAAAAGTCATCACAACTATAACTTTTCTTAGCAATGTAAAGTTGCCTTTACAAACAGCATAGACTCTACTGACACTGCTGTGCATCTTTCAGTCTAGTGTAAAACAGCAAATATTTGACACGCAAAAAAGTCAAATCAAGATGAATTTATTGACTGATCAGAAACAGATTTCTTATTAGATACATATATTGTATATTCATTCTACAACAAGTTATAGGCATTAACTATATGCACTGCTATACAACACATTCTCAGTATGTGATTGTTCGTGATGGAAATATCACACAACTCTAGAACAAACACACTCAGCTCAGAAACAAGAACATAGAAAAGTATTCGAAGCCTGAAGTTGATTTTAAAAGTATGCAACATCTTATAAACAATGGCTACATTTTTAAAGCACAGTTACCTTTTTCCCAGCTGAAACAGATATTGATGTAAAATAACAAACACACTTCATTTTGAAGAATGAAAATTGAACATCAATTTTAATGAACTTGTTTCTGACAAACAGAACATTGTTTCACAAATACTTTTGCCAAAGTGAACTGTAAAAAAACAAAACAAAAACTTTTCATTTCGCATCTGATTACCAATGAGCAAAAAACCCAATCATTTCTGATTCAGCAGCAATGTAAAATAAATGCAGATATACTGTTTGACCTACTGATGTTTGGCAAATTGATTTGTATTTTCATAACACAATAGCAAGCTGAAAACCAGAAGACAACAAAACACTAAAATATAGTCACTCTCAATGGGGAAAAAACAGTTGAAGCAGAGTTAATTGACATATACTTGACAGAGCTCTCACATTATCTGAATGATGATAATTAGCACTTTAGGAACAGAATACATGTGACATTATTTAAAATATTGCGGTTAAAACATAAAAAAAGAGGAAGAAGACCTGTTATAATCAAGCTGCATCACTGAATTAAAAAAATAACTGAAGTTATTCAATATGGGGAAAACTCTGTAAGGCACAGAGTATCTTCAAGGAAACTATGAACATGGTAGATGCTCAACTAAAAATGCACAGTATCACTCTCCAAATTTGTAGATTTAACAGTAGACAAAAAAGTGCACTGGGTTCTGTACTGTCAGTTTGGCTGCAGTCATAAAATCTTACTTGCAGCCAACAGAAGAGGACCAAAGCTTTATCGTCTGCATAAACATTGGATGAGGTAAATTATATCGGAGGTTTTCTGCAATGAAAAAATAAAGATACTTTTGCCTTTGCTTGGGGTGTCAGTAAAAATGCATTTGGACCACTACTTATTATCCAAAAATAGGCAAAACATTCTCAAAGAATATACATACAGATATGATTATGAATCACATGGCGTAAGTTTTAGATGAACGACTGCACAGTGAACGCGTGGTTTGACCTACAACCCTAAAAGCAAAGTAAAAAAAAAAAAAAAGATTGTTTTCATCCTACTTTAAAAAATGACTACAGTGCTTCCTGTTTGAACTATACAAAACAGATGTTTACAAATGAACCTATGTCTAAACGTATTGGTTAGATAAACTAAAAGTCAGTTCTCCTCACTACTGTGTCACTATTTGACCTGAACAGAAATGTCTTCACAATGATGAATGATTTCAAAGGCCCAGTTGATCAATCCAATAAACATGCTGTAACAAACCTAATGGCTCTTCTACACTATACTTCTATATATCTTCATACATTGCATAAACGTAACTGTGAATACAACCTTAGCTACCAATTCAAATGGAAATACTTCCTTGTCTTCTAAATCACTACATACACACACACATCTGCAGCTGCCCACTAGTGAATTTTATGATACAGTTCTGCGATTAACAAAATAACTATAATTGAGGTATGTTGTTTCAACAAAAGAGGCAAAAAAACAGACAAAAAAGGATATAAGTGACGAGATTCTGGTCCTGCAGAGGTAAGGCACCAGGGGTCTAAAATATAAATTCCTCGTTTCTGTAAAAAGAAAACAGCTTGTTTCTTTTCAAGGCAATCAATATGGGAGTGTCAGAAAGGCAGCAGAGTCAAAGGAGCGTGTTCAAGCTTGAGGATTGGTCATTTTCTGAAGCAAAGGGATCTGTAGAGAAACAACACATTTATTTACATGTTTATACTGACAAAACATAATATATTTTACTTGATCCTGGTGGTTATTCATTCCCTAATTCTCTTCTACCTCTGAAAAAAATACTAATGTCAAAAAATAATCAGGTTTGATATATAACATGCTAAACAGCACTATGCTTATTATTTTTTATAATTACGTATGAGGTTTTTTTATGACCATATTAAATGAGAGCCTACACTAACATTTTAAAGTTTGCGATCAGTAAAAATGAATACTTTTATTCTGTGTGGACACATTAAATTAGGATTAATAGACACTAAAGACTGGAATAATGACTGCTGAACATTCAGCTTTGTCATCACAGGAATGAATTACATTTTTAAATATATTTCAATAGAAAACAGATATGTTTGTAATAGTATATTTCATAATATTACAGTTCTATTTTTGATCAAATCAATGCAGCCTTCATTTTAAACGTTTGATCAGTAGTTTACATGTATTCACCTTGGACAGATCCACCCCTGTGAGGGCGTTTACAGAAACAGGTAGTTCAGCTAACAGACGATTCACTTCCCCAGTAACACGGCCACCGTCGCCGCTCAGGATCACAATCTCATTGGTACGACGTAAGGGTGCTGCCACCTGTTCAGCAATCTGTGATGATACAAATTCACTGACATGTTAACACAATGAAAACACACTCAGCTTAAACTTATTTAACTACTGGTAGTGTTGGAGAGGTCTGATCAAAGTTAAGAGAAAAATAAAAAACTGAAACACACTGCATCTGTAATTACTGTAATCAAATTTGTTCAGAAGTTCCCAGACTTCCACACACCTTTGGCAGAGCCTCCAGGACGAGGGCAGTCTTTGCAGCCTCTCCGTACTGCTGATAGGCCTCAGCTTTGAGCCTCATCTTCTCTGCTTCGGCTTTACCCACAGCCTCAATGGAGCCGGCCTCTGCTTCTCCAATACGCTTGATCTTCTCCGCTTCAGCCTGTGCCGTCAACACCTTCTTTATCCTGACAGAGAGGAGCAGAAGACAGAATGACTTCATGAGGCCTTTGTTCTTGCCTTTCTTATCTGGCTCCCTTAAACTAAATATACCAATTTTAGATATAAAACTCACTAATTCCCTCTCACTCGTGTTACTCACTTCTGTGCCTCTGCGAGCTGCTGCATTTTGTAGGCTTCAGCCTCAGCTGGTCTCCTCACGGTGGCGATCAGCTCTTTATCTGTCCTGAGGATCTCTTTCTCCTCAATGGTGATCTGCTTCTTCCTCTGAACCACCTCGATCTCAATCTCCTCCAGTCTGATCTTCTGCTGCTCCTTGGCTGCCTGAAGCTCATAGGCCAATTGCGCCTCAGCTTTCTGAAATAAGTGAAGGAAAGAATGATTAAATATGTTGTGTTTTGGGTGTCACATGATTAATTTACCAGTGCATCTGCAGTATTAAAATAACCAGAGGAATAACTTAGCTCTACCTTTGTGTTCACTTCTTGATTGAAGGCAGCCTTCTGCATCTCCAGCTCTCTCTTTGAGTCTGCCATTCTTGTATCGGCTTGGAATTTAACATCCATCATCTCCTTCTTACATTCTGCTTCCTAATTTAAGAAAAAAAGTTCCACACCACTTGCTTTTTCACATTTCCCAGTTTTTTGTTTTTTTTTTGGATTAAAATCAAATTTGCTGCCCTAAGATTTTTGGTCTCAATCTGCTGAATTCATATTTTAGCAACTGTGGTCAAAACAATTGTAAGTTCATTTTAATTACCAAAAAAAAAAAAATCAACATTTGAAGATTTTTGGTGTCAGTCTGCTGAATTCATATTTTAGCAACTGTGGTCAAAACAATTGTAAGTTCATTTTAATTACCAAAAAAAAAAAATCAACATTTGGTCTTAAACTGGCCAGCCCTGTACTAGGTGAAATCTTAATTTTGGTTTTGGAACTTTTATCAAAATTTGTCATTTAATTTTGATGTTTACTTCGTGTTTATGACAAAAGGATTTTAAACTGTATATACTGTATACCATTCTTCAAAGGTTTGGGGTTGGTAAGATTTATGTTTTTGAAAGATTCCTCTTATTCTTACCAAGTCTGCCTTTATTTGATCAAAAATACAGTAAAATAGTAAAATATTATTAAAATTCAAAATGAGTGTTTTTATTGTAAAATATTTTAAAATGTAATTTATTCCTTTGATGACAAAGCTGAATTATCAGCAGCCATTACTCCAGTGTCACACAGTCCTTCAGAAATCATTCTAATATGCTGATTTAGTGCTCAAGAAACATTTATCATTTCTATAAATGCTGAAAACAGCTTTGTTGCTTAATATTTGTGTTGAAACCGTGATGCATTTTTTCAGGTTTCTTTAATGAATACGAAGTTCAAAAGAAAAGCATTCATTTGTTAAAGAAATCTTTTTTTATAACAACGCAAGTCTTTACTGTCACTTTTGGTCAATTTAATGTGTCCTTGCAGAATGACACCAAATTTTTCAAGTTCTCTTTTTATTTTTTCAGCTATGTCCAAAGTTATTCTAATCGGAATGTTCTATATTCTAACAAAATGAACATAAAACTTGTTTTGACATCCTGATGATAAATATTTTCACTTGACCATTTATCTGCAAAGGTTTTTTTTTCTTTTCCCAAATTATGTATTTCAATTTTCTAAGAGTTTCAGACTCTATTTTGTTCTATATGCATGGAAAGTGAGTCTTTCATTTCGTCAGCTCACCCTGATTCCAGCGTCTCTCTCTGCTTCAGCCACACCAATGTCAGCATCTCTCTGAACAGCAGCAGTCTGGGATTTCCCCAAGGAGCTCAAATAGTCCACCTTATCATACACATCCTGATGGGAGAAAACCAATAACATTTTCACCCTGACAACTGCAATGGATTTGAAAGACACTGACTGATTGTCGAAAACACAAATATAAAAGCAAAATAAAACAGAAACTCTATCCATATAAATGTAAGCACACCTTGATAGTAAAGCTTAGGATCTCAATGCCCATCCTGCCCACATCAGGTGCCGCCACCTCCCTCACCAGCTTGGCAAACTGATCCCTATCCTGGTAGATCTGCTCCACCGTCAGAGTCCCTGTAATTAAAGGCAAATGAGATTGTGAGGATGTGAATGTCATGATGAAGTCATGATGTTTGATTGGAAATTGATTGGAGTTTGTCATTATAAAGGATATATACATTTTCTAAATGCAGTGTGAAAGCAGAGGAAGCTTTTAACCACATAATGTCTCAAACTTTGAGATATCTGTTGAAAGAGTGGTTGCTGGTCATGTTGCTCATCTGGCAAGAACTTCGATCTAACATTAACTGTGCACACTGTCTGAACTCTTCACAGTGAAGGTAAGAGAGTGGCATTTGAGATGGACACAAGTGTCAGGCGTCACTCACCCAGAATAGAGCGCAGGTGACCTTCCAGTGTCTGCAGAATGACACTTTTAATCTCTGCCACGGTCTTGCCCAGGAACTGTTCACAGGCATAACCCAGCAACTCATTGTCAGTCATGACCTTCACCTGGTAGCAGAACACATGCACTGGATTACAGCATGCCATTGACACCTAGAGCTCTATACCATGCTCTCAGACAGTAGAACAGACGGCCGTTGTGTTACTGTACACATTTATGGTTATGAATTGTTATATAATACAGCAAAAATGTTTCAGAGACACTCAGAATCTTCTAGCATCTTATATATAATATTAGATCAACACTTGCAGTTTGACACATCTAAAAGCATATTTTGCAGGTGTGAGGGAAAGACATTAAGCACAATCAAATCTGATGGATGTTGTGTATAACTGAGGTTGTGGTTGAATGAGGGACATGCTTCAGTCAGTATTTATGCCATGTTGAATTTACATGCAAAAGCTTGCAAATCAGTATGTAAAAGAATATGAAATAAAATGTTTAAAGAGACCAAATGTCTCATTACATTCAGGCAGAGTGAAGGGCTGAGCGATATATATATATATATATATATATAGAACATTTACAATATATTTAAGATTCATTCATTTACATAGATGTAAAATTAAAGTAATATTGTGAATATTGCTTTTTGTAATTATTTGTTCATTGAGTTTTTAATGTAGAGTGCAAGTCAGAGTGATTAAATGTATAAAAATTGAGATATACACAGTATTATCAAAAAGCTAAGAAAATAGAGACATTTGTATCTATAACACCCAGCCCTAGTATGAATTAAAGGGATAGTTCACCCAAAAATGAAAATTCTGTCATTAATTACCCTCATGTCGTTCCAAAACCGTAAGACCTTCGTTCTTCTTCGGACATTTTTGATGAAATCCAAAAGCTTTCTGACCCTGCATAGACAGCAACACAACTAACACGTTCATGGCCCAGAAAGGTAGTAATGACATTGTTAAAATAGCCCATGTGACATCAGTCGTTCAACCTTAATTTTATGAAGCTACAAGAATACTTTTTGTACACAAAGAAAACAAAAATAATGACTTTATTCAACAATTTCTTCTCTTCCGTGTCAGTCTTCAACACGCATACACACGAGAGTGCCACGCATGAGAACAAAGGTCTTGCGGGTTTGGAACGACATGAGGGTGAGTATTTAATAACAGAATTTTCATTTTTGGTTGAACTATCCCTTTAATGGAATTTACAATTAATGTAAAGGGTGGTAAAACCAAACCTGATGGGAGAACGAACTCAAAAAAATGGGTCTAAATGTCCATGTCTGCATGCAAAATAAAGTAAAAAATAAAAATAAAATAACGTCAGGAATAACCGAGAGGCATTTCTAATGCAACCAATGTGCAAACCCAAGGTCTGGATTTTCCACCCCTTCACCAGTTATGAGTCTATGAGACACATTTTAAAACAATCTCTCTCCATGGCTGTGAAAAGGAAAGGAGAATGAAATCATGCATCAGAAAGAGAGGGGTGAGTTTTTGTAGGTTTAAAGTTTGGGCTAGAAGCCGCCCCTCTCTATTGAACTACAATCAGCTTCCCATTTAAACATAAAAAACTTTTTTTTTTCAGAGCTGAAAAAAATCTGCATGTGGCCTGGTTATTTCAGCAGTACGTGATTATGACGAAAGCTGATTTCAGTGCAGTGTCAAAGGTGAACTCTGGCAAGAGTGTGTTTGTGCATCCATCCCATAGCCGAGCAGTCATCAAACAGTTAAAGATGTGGTATATTACCAGCAATTCAATACACAGCAGAATGTTGCCACTAATGTGGGTGGGGGAAAACATTAGCCGTAAAATGAATCTCAAATGACTCCACAGGAGTTGGCATCTGGTGATGGTTGGTCTAGTATGGCTGATGCTCCAGATAAATGTTCCAGGTCTGGAACCATATTTCCAAATATAAATTCTGAAATTACATTTTTAGTATTTCTCAGAATGAAGGACAGTTCACACAAAGATTAATATTCAGTGCAAAAATTTGATGCAATAAACATTTTAACATTTTCATGTAGAGATGATAATTTCGATCGCATGGCGAAGAAAACTGGCCAACCAATAACCTTTGTACTTTTGGTTACATGCCCAAAGCTGCTGCTGTTACACAAAACCAGGGCATTTCTGCTTTTCTAAAATTGGTCTGAACAGACACATTTTTCTGCTGAATACTTTGGTGTGAACAGTCTTGATAGTCCAGTGTAAAAGATCAATAGTACAGAGTTTAATCATTAATGGAGTCTAATTGAGTTATTTCAGAACCAGCAGTCATTCAGGACAGACATGTAAATCAAAAATGTCAGTAACAATGGAATGTTGTAGCATTTACAGTCAACATGGGGAGCCATGCTTTAACAAGCATTCAAATGAAGGCTGTGTGCACTGGTGACAACAATTTCCCCCAAACTAAAACAAAAAGAACCATTCACATGTTGCGCTCATGGGAAACCACAGCAATCGTGCAATCATGCAACATAGTAAAAACGAAAGTAGGGCAAGACTGAAAATGTGTTCTAGGATAAAAAAAAAAGACGTTCTCTTCTTGAAGCTTTCCAGGTTGTTAAGAAAACAAAGTTATCTTGAACTCAGAAAAAAAAACACAACTCAAACCCACAGTGCTACTGTTATCTGTATCTGTATCTTTGTTTGTTGGTGAACATATCTGAGGATTGATTCATAATAGAAAACAGACTCAAGGAGGAGGATATTGCAGAGGACTGGGTGGCCAACAGATAAGTGGGTCCATTAGTTCAACAGCTGCAAGGCCTCAATTTACAAAACACATGAGACAGACTTCCCACAGTTGCTCTAAAACTGAGGGGGTATAACTAGGGACGTAATGATAAATTGATACGGATTGATGCAATCAATCAAATGAGAGACTAACAATATGATACAACACATAATAAATCAATATGGGGATAACTAGATGTGCACATTTTAGAGCACTGACTGAAAGACTGAAAAACTTTCTTGACTGTTGTCAGTGCGTATCTCATTGGACAAGCCAACGATCAGATGACAGATGTGCAACTTGACCCCCCCCCCCCATTATTTTAATATTCAGTATTTTTTTATGTGGATGCCCCAATTGAACTACAGAATTTGCAATTTTCATAAAGTTCACTGTTTTAAATCATAATGTGGTATGTTTTGAGGTATCAGCAAATATTGTATTACTGGCTAAGAGAATAAATATAATGATGAAATGTCCAAATTACACCCCTAGGTATAACATGCAGGGCAAAGCAGTATATTAGACTCATTTTTATTGAAAAACATTCACTGTTTTGATACAGTAGACAAATGTAATCATACAGTCTCTCTACGGAGAGACCTTGAGCTCAAGCCTCTATGCAGACTGAATTGTGGAATGTCTTGTTTAAGTTCCTCATCCAATCACATGCGACTACCAGAAATAAATGCCCTGTAATAGTTGGACTGCCTCTTTGAGTTATAATGCTCTCATTGTTCACACCAGACTAAGTATTCACAGAGAGAAAATAACACTTGAATAAAAGAATCAGGCTTTGAGAACTGAAATTAAAGATCTTGCAACACAGGTAATGCAAAATGCTCAGTTGTAACCATAGTGGAAATTGGTATTTCCTCTTGAAGTTGAGTTTTCAAAAGAGCAGAGAAATGTTCATTAGAGCAAACATGTGAGTTCAGTTACACACTGCAAGTTTTGGCACACTGACAAACAAGAGCAATCAAAAAACTGTCAAGGTAAAGAAATCAAAGAATGAAACTAATCAGCATATAATTTCATCCAGATTCCTTTTGTCTGTTCGAGAAAAGCTTTTAGATGCTTGAAAAAAGAAAACAATTAAAAACATCTGTAACATCTACACTTCAATAACATGAAGGTCACAGAATGTGGCAACATATTGGCTCTGTTCTAAAACCTATAGTTTGCGGCATTATAAGGCACTCCCAATACGAGTAGGTGAATTAAAGTAATTATGAGATTTTGAATTTTAGACTTAAAAAGCATTAAAGGGATAGTTCACCCAAAATGAAAATGTGATGTTTATCTGCTGGTGTATTAGAGGTAAATGAAATGATTTATATGATATAAATACTGTTCGGTTTCTCGCACAAACCGATCGTTTCGTGTCTTAGGACATCAATGTGCGTCACGAGCCGCAGGGTTTAATTTGGATTTGTCTGTGCATGTTTTTTTTTACTCTCATAGATTTTGTTACCATTGCCATGCATTATACAACTGATAGACTGCAACGGCTGGAGTTAAAAATCTCCGTTTGTGTTCTACTGAAGAAACAAAGTCACCTACATCTTGGATGCCCTGGGGGTAAGCAGATAAACATCACATTTTCATTTTTGGGTGAACTATCTCTTTAATGTCCTTGTAGAACTTGTAATTACAACTTGTAAACTCTGAATTTTCTAAGAGTTACAACTTTTACCACCTGACCATTGTAATGTCATGAGAAAACATTTGAATGGCGATGGCTACAGTGGTAAAATGTAGTTATTTCATAAAACTTCTGTATAATAATTCTCATAATTGACTACTGTTAATGTCTTAATCTAATATCCTGCTAAATAAATTTTAACTTCATTAATAAGGCATTTGTTAGTTGCTGTATTGTAGTTTTGTTTATTGATGACTTAAAGGGATAGTTCACCCAAATTGAATAGTCTGTCATTAATTACTCATCCTCATGTCGTTCCAAACAAGCAAGACCTTCATTCATCTTCTGAAAACAAATTAAGATATTTTTAATGAAATCCAAGAGCTTTCTGACCCTGCATAGACAGCAGTGTAACGTGACACGTTCAAGGCCCAGAGAAATAGTAAGGACATCGTTAAAATAGTCCATGTGACATCAGTGGTTCAACCTTAATTTTATGAAGCTACAAGAATACTTTTTGTGCTCAGAGAAAACAAAAGTAACGACTTTCTTCTAGGGCTGTCAAAAAAAATTCGAATTTCGAATATTCGTTGAATTTAAAAGAAAAATCCACATTCGAATGCAAAAACGTTGCATTCAAATTTTAGGTGTGCGTCAGACAGCCTTATCAGTGGCGCACGAGATGCGATGACGATGTAAGTGTCGTTGCATTATAATGTTTTTGTTAGACTATCCAGTTGAAGCCACTAGATGCGGCGCTGCTGCTGATTTTTCGAAAATATTGCGGAAAAAGAGAACATCAATGCGGAGAAAATCTTGTTTACGTCAAAACTGAAACCAAGCTGTTTACACAGAAAGCATATTTCATGCATTTTCTAGAGGGACATCTATCACTGTTGCACTCGCATCTCGCACAAAAGAGCCGCGTGTTTAGAAAGCCATGTAAAATTAATGTAGGTTTAACTTTTAAAAAAACATATATATCGACTTTTTGGCTGGTTTTTCCCCCATCTCACTGCATCTCATGTTTTTAAATGAAAAATGTACTCTGTGTGATTGGCTTTCCGCCCTTTCTATTAAACTATGCATACATACATGATGCTGTTTTGTTTATAGTTGTTTAAGCAACTTAATTAATTATATATGGTTTATAAACATTATGCACTTTTTTTCACAGTCATGTTATCTTACTGAATAAACGTGCATTAGTAATATTTTGCTCGATGCGCCCTCTTGTGGCCTCAGGAGAGAAGTCAAAAGCTTTTCTTCACCCTAACTGAAATTATGAATTTTAAATTAAAATATAATTCGAATTTTGATCATATTTAAGTACAAAATTCGAATTTAGTTTTCCAGCCATTTTGACAGCCCTACTTTCTTCAACAATTTCTTCTCTTCCAGTCAGTCTCTGCCGTTATTCACGAGAGTACCACGATGAATGCGTGTGGTGCTGCTGACGCCGGAGCCGGCATTCTGACGTAGAACCCGGATGCACTGAGCATTGTTTACAAGTAGAGGAATGCACATGTATGCATCGTGGTACTCTCGTGAATGGCGGCAGAAACTGACCCGGAAGAGAAGAAATCATTGAAGAAATTGTCACAAATTGTCACTACTTTAACTATGTCCTTACTACCTTTCTAGGCCTTGAATGTGGTAGTTCCATTGCCATCTACGGAGGGTCAGAAAGCTCTCAGAATTCATCAAAAATATCTTAATTTGTGTTCCAAAGATGAACAAAAGTCTTATGGGTTTGGAACGATGTTCATTTTTGGGTGAACTATACCTTCATTTAGGCTTTAATAGTGTTGCCATAGAAAGGCATAATTCAGAGTCTGAGGACGTACAACATCCTGGGTTGCATCTAGTGATTAAAGTCACTTACTGTATAAGAGTTACGTTTCAGCCTACGTAGGCAGTATATACACCAAGACATCTCACTGGAACAGAGCCATTCTTGTAAATTGTTATGTTTTTTGTTTTGTTTTTTAACAGAAAACGCTTTCCCCCAAAATAGCAGTAAATGAGCATTTAGTAAGTACCCACAACTTTTCCAGTTTTCCCAACAGTTCATCATGTCAAGCACAAACCAGTGACCTTCAGTCTGGTAAACCTACTATGATTGGCACTGTTCATCCCTGAGGGGGGGGGTCAAATTCAGAGACCAGAAAAGAAGGGAAGGAAAGGAAATGAGAGGAAAAAGAATGATAAAGGGGTGCTGGGTCTGAAACCAGTCTGGCAAACCTGAAAGTGGCATTTGGAGCTGAGGTTAGGTGAGGTAAGGTGGTTTACCTGTGCCACACCTGTGACAGTAATAGCTACCCCCTCCGCTGTCTCTACATCCTCACACTTGGGTTGCAGGGTCATAATCTCAAGGGTTATCCTGTGGAAAACGCAAAAAGGGAAACAAACCAAAAAAGTTGGCTATGATCTACGGGAAGAATGTCAAGCGGCGTGAAAACAGGAAAGAAGGTGGGATTAAAGAAAGACGTGAAGGTAAACACAAACACAAAATGAATCTGTAGGGTGAAAATACAAAGACACAACCACTTGGTCAGCACAAATCAGGTGTTTTAACCGTGGGCTGTAATGGCATCCTTTGGATTTCCCAACCCATAATATTCCCGAAAGCCCGTTTGATACATTCGTCATCCATTACAGACTCAACAGTCAAAACAGGCTGACGTGAGACATTAGTTACATGAGCCATGAGCGCTGCGTAGCCAAACTCCAGACAAGGATAGTGAGAGATGACTTGCTCTCCTTCACTGCAGAGGAAGACCAACACAAGAGTGTGGAAGAGAGCGTGAGAGCATGTGTATGTGTGTAACTTAGGAAATGGAACCAGGCCACCGCTCTTCACATCCTGAGCGCTTGAAATTGTTCTCACTGTCTCATTAGGTTGGCTTGTTTCATTCAGTGTGATTACCTGAGCGACCCCTGTCACATCCAAGGGGACACCCTCCGAAGTTTCGATATTCTCACAGCGACAGAGGATGGTCATTATCTCCAGAGAGAGTCTATGTGGGGGAGATGGGGGGTGGAGGGGAGGGGAAGAGAGGGTGAGGAGGGAGGGAAGGAGGGGAGGCAGGACAGCACAATATTATCAGTGTGTTAACATATGTGAAAGGGGAGGACGGAGGTCAGGGTTCAAGGTTAGGGAGGATGGGCGCTGGTGTTGATTGCAGTTGAATCCAGACCATCAGGGAGCCGCTGTCTGCTGCATATGGAGAGACCTTTCATATCATGTCATTTATCTTTGAAATCTCATGACTGACTCAGAATGGATGTCTTATTTAGTCTAATCATTATGCTTTGCCTTTGCACTACTTGCTGGCACTCACACCCCTAGATCACTCCTTTAAACATCTATGACAAAGCAGTTTCCATTTCTGATAAGGTATTTATGCTACAGGTGGATTTGGACAAAATGCTGCACAAACAAAAATCTTACATTTTTAAATAGATTTTAGGGCTGGGCGATAATTCGATAACGATATTTATCGCGATATATTTTCCTTGATAAACCGATATGAAGAGTTCGATAAATGTTCGATATAATGTTTATGCGCCAAAAGCGGAACGAAAAAGCGCGACTCATTTGAATCGTGCCACACGGACCGTTTATCCGCTCGGATCAAAGTTCAAACTGCAGCGTGGCGCGAGCTCACTAGAGCAGATGCATTTACTCGATCACGCAAGCATTAAGCAGCGCTGTGAGATCCAGTGTGAAGCACTTGAATTCACCGATGAACACAAATGACTCAGTGATTTAAACTAGTTTAAAGCCAAAATTAAAGGTGTAATGGTATATAATTGTAGTATGTATTTGATTAAGCTATAGCATGTGTGCATTTATGCTGAATGTTTTTAGACAGTTTTTCATACAAATAGGCAACCTAAAATCATATAGTTATATTTATACCATGGTATTGAGGTGCTATATGTGTGGTTTTGTGTTTATCATGATTTAAATGTATGCTACTATGGGAGACCAATGCTTAATTTAAAAAATAAATAAATAAATAAAAACTTGGTCAGAATAAATTTAACCA
>NW_015635305.1:1972415-1974265 GCF_001515625.1 Sinocyclocheilus rhinocerous
TTTTTACAGATGTTACTGATTTTGATAATGAACAAAAATTTACCTCTGCATCCTAACTCAGGCTACTATCAAATGTGCATTTCTAAGAGACAAAAAGTTATATTATTATTATTATTATTAATAATATTATCAGGCAACCCAAACCTGTTTCTTGGTTTGAAACAATATCACGCATTAGAACATGCAGAAATTAAGAAATGATTTTTTCTATTTAGATTATTTATTTTGTCAAGGAAAATTAATGGTCTGGTTTCTACAACTTTCACTTTGGAGCAAAAATCTGGCTTTAAACTTGAAAGAAATAAAGATTTGACATTTATTGTGATAATTGTCGATATCGACTGATATGAAAAAAATTATCATGATAATTTTTTTGGCCATATTGCCCAGCCCTAGATTTTAGTATAATTTTAACAGAATGTGCATTACAATATAAAAATGTTGTGTAGGTCAACTGCATCACATGTTCTTTATGTAGGCTACAAAAAAAAACAAAAAAAAAACTGTTACTAAATTAATGCTGGAATACACTCCAAATCTGAACAGGTATTAAAACACTAGGCCTCATACACTTGCCGACTTTGTAAATGGTTACAAAGAAAAACTGGGTATCATACACTAAATCAACGGTTCTCAAAAACGTTGCATTCGAATTTAAGGTCTGCGTCAGCCGTCAGGCAGCCTTATCAGTGGCACATGAAATGCGACGACAATGTAAGTGTCATTGCATTTTAATGCTTCTGTTAGCCTATCCAGCTGAACCCACTAGATGCGGCGCTGCTACGCTGTTCATTCAGCATCAGTGTGGAGAAGATGTTGTTTACGTCAAAACTGAAACCAAGCCGTTCACACAGAACGCATATTTATCACATTTTCTAGAGGGACATCTATCAGCGTTGCACTCGCGTCTCACAGAGAGCAGCATGTTTAGAAAGCCATGTAAAATTAATGTAAGTTCAACTTTTAAAAAACATGTCTCAAGACTTTATGGCGGTTTTTCCCCGTCCCACTGTATCATGTTTTTATATGAAGAAAGTAGCCTACTTTTGTGATTTGGTTTTCGGTCCTTTGTATTAAACTATTATACATGCAGTGGTGCTGTTTTTTTTTCTAATTGTTTAAGCAACTATATTAATTATATATGGTTTATAAACATTATGCACTTTTTTTCAAAGATAGTCGTGTTATTTTATTACACTTTGAAGAAACGTGCATAATATTTTGCTCGATGCGCCCTCTTGTGGCCTCAGGAGAGAAGCCAAAAGTTTTTTTCCCCCTAACTGAAATTATGCCTTTTAAATTTTAATATAATTTGAATTTTGATAATATTTAAGTAGAAAATGCAAATTTAGTTTTTCAGTCATTTTGACAGCCCTAGTCCCTTATTGTCCAAATGCCCCTTTTATATTAAAGGGTTAGTTCACCCAAAAATGAAAATTCTGTCATTAATTACTCACCCTCATTTCTTCGGAAAACAAATTAAGATATTTTTGATGCATCCCCTGAGCTCTCTGTCCCTCCCATAGACAGCAATGATCCTTACACGATCAAGGTCCAGAAACATAGCAAGGAGATCGGTAAGTGGCGCGGTATTGATATATATATATATATATATATATATATTAGTGGTGTCAAAATTAGTGCGTTAACGCAGGCGATTATTTTTTCAGTTCAATGCGTTAAAAATATTTAATGCAATTAACACAGGGGCGGGGCTAGGGTTGGCCACCCCACTCACAACTGCTGCTTCTGTCACTTTTTCTCTTGACAAGAAGTGCATTTATTCAGTCGCAGAACGACTGAGAACGGGAGACATTTCAGACACGCGCTCCTCTTCAGCGCCAGGCATG
>NW_015635305.1:1974366-1981734 GCF_001515625.1 Sinocyclocheilus rhinocerous
AATAAACTACGTGCATGCAATGCCGTGGTCAGTTAAGTCATGAAGTTACCAAAAAGGCGATTAAAGCTGCCTTAAAACTGTGCATGCATGTAATATATTTTATATGAGTCACATTTAAGAACATGTCTCTCTGGTTTTCAAAACTGTCCTGGAGCAGCCCAGCACTATCTAACTCCTCTAACACACACGATTTAACTCGTCAGCTCGTGTTTATTTTAGCACTTCAGTCAGTGAATACGCAGCCTGCAAAACACTAAAATAAATATCAAAGAAATAATACAGTTAAACAAGAAAGTAGCCTAAATAAGAAAGTTAAATACACCCTGTCTACAGGACGCGAGCTGCGCGGCGCGACAAAATACTATAAAACTCATTATAATCAGTGATGCTACACTGGATGCAGCACGACACGACATGACAAATCCCCGACAGTTAACCTCGTTCTATTTATGAGGTACTGACACAGAGTTCAAATGTCTTGTGTAGACACTAGACAGACTCAACCTGTTGCGATGCGGCAGTGTCGTGTCCGGTGTAGACACGGTTCACTGTTCCGCTACCGGTATTACACTTGTATACAAAACTTCGTATTATGCTTGTTATAGAGTGCGTGACGTCACGTGCACTACCGCCAGTGGCAGTAGACAACTGCGGTGGTTGTCACGGCGACCGTCACAGCCCTATTTGTGTGCAAAAGAAAAAAAGAAGAAAAAAAAAAACGCGTGTCGCAGCTGACACAGAATAGCATACGCTCCAAATACTACTGATACTCTCCAAAATGGTGCCAGGGTGACGCGGAGGAGATGAATTGTTGAATAAAGTCGTTTTTTTCTTTCTTTTGTGCACAAAAACGGCGGACACAGAACAACATACGCTGTTTGCGTTCAGTGGATACTCTCTAAAATGGCTCTACAGGGTGACGCGGAGGAGACAAATTGTTGAATAAAGTCTTCTTTTTTTTTCTATTGCGCACAAAAAGTATTCTTGTAGCTTCGTAATATTACGGTTGAACCCCTGATGTCACATGGATTATTTTACCGATGTCCTTGCTATGTTTCTGGACCTTCATCATGTAAGGATCCTTGCTGTCTATGGGAGGGTCAGAGAGCTCACGGGATGCATCAAAAATATCTTAATTTGTTTTCCGAAGATGAACGAAGGTCTTACGGGTTTGGAACAACATGAGGGTGAGTAATTAATGACAGAATTTTCATTTTTGTGTGAACCAACCCTTTAACAGACCTGTAATATATACAGCAAATATAATCGATTATTCACAGACACTTGGGGTGTGTCAATACAGGTAAGTTCAAGAACAAAATACAGCAGCTGTTAAGGGGAAAAAAAGATATATGATTCAATTTAAATCTAGACTGTATGTTTTTTAGCATATTTATTTAGATTGTTTTAATATATTAATAATAAATTCATTTAAATAATTTTAAGTCATGTCTGGTTGAGAACCACTAAACAACTGAGGATCTCACACACTACCAGACCTAAGTCATGCAGAGCACAGCAAATACAATGGAGACTCGTGGTAAATGAAAAGACTGGCTCTGACTTTTGGCAACTAGCATCGACTCCTCTACTGACTATAATCAGGTCAAATGTCTGTGCAAAAATCGGGTTATGTATTCCAGCTGTATTTTTGCTATAAAAATGTTTACATTTAAAATAATACACAAAACAAATAATACAATAAAGATCCAATTATAATCACTAAAGCTGTCAATCACTGCAGGTTTATAATGTTTCACACTGTCTAAGTCCTGCAGTTCAGCACAAGCGAACTGACTTACTGGGTGGAAACAGGGTCCCAGATGGCATACTATTTCTAGTGGATTGTTAGGCCAATATAGCTCAACCCTAATATAGCCCAAACCCATTTAACACAGGATAGTTCACAGTCAAGAGACCATAGTCTAGGAATCAGCCTATATCTACGAAGTTAATTATGCACCATCTACTAATATAGTTGTTGTGAGCAGCGAGTATGGACTGCTCATCAATGGCCCTTTTCTGTATACTTCAAACTAATTTATTTCCATTTGCTTTTTGTCTCTTTCAAAAAGAGTAGCTCTTAAATTGGACTGAAAATAAACTGTGCATTTCTGAATGGCAACATGCACAAGGATATGCAGTAGGATCCACAACTAAATGTTTCATTTCAGCCTTTGTGCTGCAGCAAGCCCTACAGCCCTCTCAATCTTTTAAAATTAGATCAATGTAGCTTTTAGAGCTGCCAGCAAACTAGATTACTACATGCTTTATCAAGGAAGGGGGGATGGTAAGAGAGATATCCCACCCAGCCTTGCTTTATTTCTAAGCTATGCATTCAGCTGAACAACTGTTGTAGCCACGGTTTACAACACAACCCATATTTACAGTTCTTTTTGACATTTAATCCCTCTCTAGAAATTGCTGAAATTGACAGTTGTTTCATCTTCCCATTAGCTCTAACAATAAAAAGGATGAAATACACATTTTCATTTTAGCTGTAACATTTAAAACTAATAGCTGCATTTCTGCAATAGACCTTTTCCACACATCCATGTGTTGTTACATGACTCTCTGATAAATGACCAACTTCCTGTGCTCCTGTCAATGGATGGCGGTCAGTTTTGGTAAATCAAATAAACTGTTGGTGACCTTCCCAATAAACCTGTCAACAGTTTCTCTAGCTTGACATAGTATTTCCCCATATATTATCTTATCATAGTATTTCCCTATATATTATATTATCAATTTTAATGTATGACAGTGGTGAATAGGGACGTTATTCTCAGAGAGATCTCTTGCTCAAGAACTAAGTCCTTCCGCTGTGCAGACATGAAAGTGTGATAAAATCTACTGATCTGTATTTCCACAGAGCTGATTTAGCATAATAATCTTATGATCCCCAGCAGTGAGATACCAGAGAAAGATCAGATGCTCAGACACACACGGGTGAGTCCAGCAGGTCTTAAAGGCAGGTTAGCTCAGCAAACACTTAAAGAAATGAACAGGAGAGGAACATCAGAGAAAAGACAGGCTGGTTATTATAGATTGCACATGCATAACTATCTCAATAATGATTAAAGAAGGAAACAAGGAATGGAAATAAATCATATGCTTCAGAATGATAAACAGTTCTCTTATTTCATACATATGACTTATGGCTAATGTTCTAAGTACAGCTACAAGCATTGTGTACCCACAGTGCTCTCACCGAATGACACATATAGGCTTTTTACACTGCGCTTAACCTTGGATTATCATCTTTTTAAAGCTCAATTTTAGAGAAACATCATTTGAGGGAAGATTTGACAGAAAATGTTTTATTGTTACAGTTATGGTCCAAAAAATGTCTATTCAGGACGAATTAGATAGTCAGTAATAAATAAGCCTGATGTGCAGGAGTGAGACAAGCTGTTATTTAAACCGTGATATTGACACCGCAAATAAGAAAGTTAACCCTGGGTTTACGATTGTACAGTACGAAATCTGAATAACCAGGGTTATTTCCTACCTAGAGCAAAGAATAAAAATGTGTGAAACAAAATATCATAACTCAGGTTTCCTATGACCTGCTGTTAACAATGTTAAATAGGGATGCACCGATACCACTTTTTCCAGTACTCGCCCGATACCGATACTTTTATTTTTGGTACTTTCCGATACCGAGGTACCGATACCGATATTTTTATTGCATTTGTACATTTTTTAAATATTGGAATGTTTAACATTATATTCATTGCATACATATACTTCGTAGTAGACATCCTTAACTCCTTTCTGCTGTCTGTTGTTCTGTTGTCGGTGTTTCTTTGTTTGAATATGGCGCTTATCACATGCTGTGTGGCAGCTGCGTTTGGTATCGGGGCATTTTAACGAATACGAGTACAGGAGACCAGTATCGGGCCCGATACGGTGCATCCCTAATGTTAAATATTAAAAGCCCTATATAATTTTAGCGCAACAGATTTTTGGATATACTATGTTTTCATCAGCAGATGCTGCACCATTAATGATCTTCCTTTTGTAACCACTGAAGCTGAACTTCAGTCAACACTCTAGTATTGTTAATTCTGTTTATTTTTCCAAACACTGGCCCTCGATACTCAAGCCCTTAATGAAGTGAGTTCATGTGAACGGGGGGGTTGAGTACTGATATATGAGACAATGTTTGTGTTTAACATCTGAAAGCTGTCTAAGCTCAAGACTATATCACTGAAAGGAAGAGCGCTCAACAGATACGTTATTTCCTTTATAGTAAACGTATTTAAGTAAATTTCTAGTAAAAGTAGTTATTTTAGTTACAATCAATGTCTTTAATATGTTGGGAAGAAATCAAAAGGCCCAGGTGTGCGCACTCTGGAGTTTCTCTAAAGTAGACATATTATAAACTCACAAGTTTAAATAGTCTAGCCAGACAAATATGAGCATGCCGTGACACGTCTCTAAAATGCCCACTCAACTGAAATGTACATATATGGAGAATAAAGTCATTCAGTCAGTGGGAGAATGATTTGTTTATGTTGTGAGCCAGTAAACACAATAATAGGAGTGAATGTGATGAATACATTCTTACTTCTGTATGTCGGTGATAAGCCACCATGCCCAGGCCCAGCCGCCCACTGTATAGCTCTTCCCATCAGAGCCACAGCAACCACCTGAGAAAATAAACACGGCATATTTAGTACAAATACACATTCCACACTAATATCATTTTCAAACTCAAACATGCTTGCAAACATTTGTGGTAATCTAGAATGGCAATCTAACATTAAAGCAAATACTTTGTTAATAAATATTCATTTTAAATTGTCTTTAAAAAACTCAAACCACATTTTTCCATTGTAATAATCTAAATCTTTCAGCCCATTTCACAAGCTATTGGTCAGTCACCACTTTCACCACCTACAAAAGGTAAAAACCTCACACATGCCTCACCAAACTGGTTTATAAACTGTAAACTGAACAACAACTTCATTATAACCACATGCAATGAAAATCATCGGAAAGCCTCAACGCACCGTTACAGGCTAACCAAACCACTATGGTGGTTAAATGTTTACAGAAATTAGCTCAATAATCAACTAGCTGTTTCAAACAAAACTATTTGTGCATCTGTGAAGGTCTACACAGTTCAAAAGTTTGGGATGTAAGATTTATTTTTAAAAAAAGTAATAGTTTTATTCAACAAGGATGCATCAAATGTAACAGTAAAGACATTTATAATTGTTATGGTTAAAATTATAATCATTTCCACAAAAATATTAAGCATCACAGCTGTTTTCAACATTAATAATAAGAAATGTTTTTTTTCAAGCACCAAATCAGCATATTAAAATGATTTCTGAAGAAAATTTAGTTCTGCCATAACAGGAATAAACTACCTTAATGAAATATATTAAATACAAAAACAGTTATTTTAAATTGTAATAATATTTTACAATATTACACACTGAACTTTTTTTCATCAAATGAGTGAGCAGAAGAGATTTCAAAGATTTTTTATTTATTTTATTTATTGTAAATCTTACTGACCCCAAACTGAATGATAGTGTACATGAACACAGAATTACGATTCAATTACTAAGGTGGGACTAGTTTGATTATGCGGTTTACTGAATCCCAAGGTCATAATTTAAACTAAATGTCTGTTATTGTTTGCAAGACAAACAAACAAAATACTCTTCACTCATATAAATATATTTTCCATCAATAGCGGATTAAATCATACACATCTTTTGGCCACATGAACATGCACATCCTATTTGCCTTTAATTTTCATTATGTAAAATACAGTCTGTTGCTCATGTTGTGATTTGGCTAACAAACTAATGCTATGGGAGGCAAGCAATTAGAACGGTAAGAGTAAAACAGACCTTCCAGTTCTCCATGATATTAAGTTTATGAAGCAAGATATTTAGGCTATGCGTCTGTGCAAATATAGATATTGTTGGGTCAACCATGACAAGTGACCTGGACTTCAGGGAGATAACCTAGGATTTATTACATTCAGCTGTCAATGTTACAACATCCATTCATGTTGCCTGAAGGTTATGCATCAATCTGGACTCCTGATGTAAAGTATAAACAGTAGGGGCCTGTAACCATTAGGAATGTGAGATATGTGAGGAACTCCCTCACAAATCTATGTATATGGGTCTGGTCCCCAGACCATTCAAGTCAGAGCTTGTCTCTCTTCATGTTGCAATGGAGGTACTGGAAACTATTCCAACAAATTCCCTGCATGTCATCAGCTATTAGTGTGCAATTCTCAGCTGTTGTTTAATCACTTGCACAACTGCAGTCAGATCAATCACGTGAAAGACAGATGAATTGGCCCATTGAAGTTTCTGTCATGTGACTTTATTTCATGAAACATGACCAATGTGGACACAATTTTCAGGCAAGTTAAGCAAAGAATAAATAACCCTGCAATACCTGCATGAAACTGTAGTTAGAAAAAATTGTAGCTGGCAGATCATTTAAAATAAAAGAACTAGCAAATTTTGTGACAGTGACACTAAAGTGTGTGCTATGACTTCCTGTAGTCTGATATCTGGGATGCATGCCTCTATCACAGTGGTTCCCAACCCTGGTCCTGGAGGCACCCCAACACTGCACATTTTGTCTCCTTTCTCTGACACACCAATTTCAGGTCTTATGCCGAGTTCACACTACATGATTTTCAAACTCGTCGGATCGCCGTTGTTTTCACACTGCGTGACTATCTGGGGTAGCATTCAGTTGCTGCTTTGTTCACATTGCACGATGGATCGGCGACAGAGGGTTTCACATTGCATGACTTGACAATAGGAAGAATTGCCGACAGCTCCAGATATTTAGCATGCCAAATATTTTGCGGGCGTCGGTGACGTGTCGGCGATTCCCTCAGATCGCGTCTTTGATAATTCACACTGCGTGATTATCACTTGCGTGAACGAGCGCCGATTTGCCTCCGATTTCGGGCATTTGTCGGCGATTTCGCAAAACCTGTCGGCAAGTGAAAAATCGGGCTAAAATCGTGCAGTGTGAACTTGGCATTCGAGCAGGGATCCTCAAGTCTGGCCCACGAGATCCACTTTCCTGCAGAGTTTAGCTCTAACCCTAATCAAACACACCTGAGCATGCTAATCAATGTCTTCAGGATCATTAGAAAATCACAGGTAGGTGAGTTTGATCAGGGTTGGAGCTAAACACTGCAGCGCATTGGCCCTCCAGGGCAAGAATTGAGGAACCCTGTCTTACCCTGCGTTCCATTCGGAAGGGCTCATCCTAGGCCTGGACGATATGGCCAAAATTGATATCATGATATATTTCTTAATTTCGGTCGATACGATATAATTCCGATATCGATATGAACACTATTTATCT
>NW_015635305.1:1982019-1985734 GCF_001515625.1 Sinocyclocheilus rhinocerous
TGCTGAGGGTGCTGCAGCACCCCCTGGAGTGTAGCCCACGAAAAAATGGGGGTGCTGGGGGTGCAGTGTTAAAAATAAATGAATGAACAATATATAATAAAAAATAAATAATATTCATTTTATTAATTTGTATATTAATTAAAATTCATTGAAAGAAAGTAGCCTAAGCCTACAATGACCAGAAGCAACGGTTAAATATGAGTTAAGTTGAATCAAATTGACTGTGAAAGTCGTTTCAACTGATTAAACTTATTAAACTGACTTAAAAAATAATTTGTTGCCATAATTTTTGGATTAAATTATAACCTGTAACATGTCTCTGCCGTACCCAAATTAAGAATTAACAACAATTTCTACAGACAGCAGAGAAAGAGCAAGAGCGTCTACCTCAGCAGCAACAAATCTCGCATTCTCACATCTGTAGCGCTTATTTTGATCTTTAACGTTAGGTCTTTCCTATTCTTGAAACAAAATTAATTCTTAAGGTTGATTCAATATTACTCTTAATGATAAACACACACACAACATCAACAATGCTACAATGACAAAGTCGCTTATATTAAACATAAAACTTTTATGAACAGATAAAAACAAATAAGATCAGTGGCGTAGCGTCTGGGTATGCAGGTGCATATGGGCCCGGGCAGTTTGGGGGCAACGAGGGAACGAATAGGGACTGGCCCTTGTCCAACAGCTTTATGAGAATTCTCGGCCCGAGTCCGACTGGATACCGTGACTTTTCTCTCTCTCTCTCTTCCCCATTACACAGCTATTAAAATAGTTCAGTTTTGGTTTTTAATGGCAAAGTGGTCATATTTCTTGTTGTTTCTTTATTCACTTCTAGGCTATTAAACGAATAAATGAATTTTTTTATTAACAAAAGTTGCGCTTTGGATCCACCATCATAGTGTCAGTCTTTTCGCATCACGTGACCCCAACCTATCCCCCCCGTTGTATTTCTCAGCCCCCCCAGTTGAAAATACGTTCCCGCGGCTATGCTCGGTACCATATCTACTTGGTTTGCATCTGTTTCTCCAGTATGACGATTTCATCGGTCTTTACTGCACGGCTCTGTACACTTTTAGTTCACTGCTCAATGCAAGGATACCTTCAAAATGGCGCCTCGGTGACGTCACACATAATAAACGCACGTGACTGACAAAGACGGATAGCGGACATGATTGTTTTCACTCCGAAGTGCCCTTCGGAGGGCGATATATCCCGTTTGGAACGCACCGTTAGAGTCTCTACTAATGAGCTGATGACCTGAATTAGGTGTGTTTGATTAAGGAGATATGCAAAACATGCAGTGTTGAGGTGCCTCCAGGACCAGGGTTGGGAACCACTGCTCTATCAGGTATATTTGATAAATTATATTAAACATTAAAAGTAGCTATAGCTCATACTGAATGCCTACATTACCCACTTAAATGTGTATTGCTCAAAGTCAGAGGTCTTGACCTTCTTGACTGTATCCAGCAATTAAAATCATACAATAATAATTTTGATGTAGTCTATTGATTTAGACTCAATTCATGTAAAACAGCTTCTAATCGAATAAAAACTTTATATTTTGCTATTATTTTTCCCACGTGGTGATTTTCCCCTTAAAAAATATAAATGTAACCTAAAATTGTGAAACCCAGGAACCTTTCTAGAACGTAGCAGGAAGACAACTAATGACAAAAAGAAATCACTGTGTAGACAAGTCCCAATTTTTATAAACGGGTATGCTAAAAGGTCTTGATCACTAGAGCGCCCAATCCTGTTCCTGGAGATCTGCCTACCTGCAGAGTTCAGTTCCAAACACACATGCCTGTAATGATCAAGTGCTCCTGAAGATGTTGATTAGTTCGTTCAGTTGTGTTTAATCAAGGTTGCAGGAACAGGATTGGGCACCCCTGGTCTTGATTGATACCCGATTTCATCGGTCTTTACTGCACGGCTCTGTACACTTTTAGTTCACTGCTCAATGCAAGGATACCTTCAAAATGGCGCATTGGTGACGTCACACATAATAAACGCACGTGACTGACAAAGACGGATAGCGGACATGATTGTTTTCACTCCGAAGTGCCCTTCGGAGGGCGATATATCCCGTTTGGAACGCACCGTTAGAGTCTCTACTAATGAGCTGATGACCTGAATTAGGTGTGTTTGATTAAGGAGATATGCAAAACATGCAGTGTTGAGGTGCCTCCAGGACCAGGGTTGGGAACCACTGCTCTATCAGGTATATTTGATAAATTATATTAAACATTAAAAGTAGCTATAGCTCATACTGAATGCCTACATTACCCACTTAAATGTGTATTGCTCAAAGTCAGAGGTCTTCACCTTCTTGACTGTATCCAGCAATTAAAATCATACAATAATAATTTTGATGTAGTCTATTGATTTAGACTCAATTCATGTAAAACAGCTTCTAATCGAATAAAAACTTTATATTTTGCTATTATTTTTCCCACATGTGGTGATTTTCCCCTTAAAAAATATAAATGTAACCTAAAATTGTGAAACCCAGGAACCTTTCTAGAACGTAGCAGGAAGACAACTAATGACAAAAAGAAATCACTGTGTAGACAAGTCCCAATTTTTATAAACAGGGGTATGCTAAAAGGTCTTGATCACTAGAGCGCCCAATCCTGTTCCTGGAGATCTGCCTACCTGCAGAGTTCAGTTCCAAACACACATGCCTGTAATGATCAAGTGCTCCTGAAGATGTTGATTAGTTCGTTCAGTTGTGTTTAATCAAGGTTGCAGGAACAGGATTGGGCACCCCTGGTCTTGATTGATACCGTTTCTATGAAACACGACCACTTTAGGGGGAAGTCGTGGCCTAATGGTTAGAGAGTCGGACTCGTAAACCAAAGGTTGCGGGTTCGAGTCTCGTACTGACAGGGATTGTAGGTGGGGGGAGTGAATGTACAGCACTCTCTCCCACCTTCAATACCACGACTGAGGTGTGTGTAGACAAGTCCCAATTTTTATAAACGGGTATGCTAAAAGGTCTTGATCACTAGAGCGCCCAATCCTGTTCCTGGAGATCTGCCTACCTGCAGAGTTCAGTTCCAAACACACATGCCTGTAATGATCAAGTGCTCCTGAAGATGTTGATTAGTTCGTTCAGTTGTGTTTAATCAAGGTTGCAGGAACAGGATTGGGCACCCCTGGTCTTGATTGATACCGTTTCTATGAAACACGACCACTTTATTCTGCAGCGACAAAACGTGTTATAGTAACGTTAGTCTTCAAACAAAGGTGGCTTAAAAATATTTATACTAAGGACGTGGCAGGATCACATAAAAATAAAATGTATAGTCAAAAACAACAACAACACAATACGTAAGTCGTGTGTTTAATCTAAACTACTACATAAGCAATCGATATTCAAGACCAAGGAGATTTCAAGAGAAAAATCGATTTAATTGCATAAGCACGTCAAAATCGAACAGAAAAGAGCATGAGGGAGGCACAACAACACGAGCCGAGCGTGATGGATTGTCTTCTTTCATGCAACACAAACTACAATGCAACAGGCAAGCGCGAATGACTACACACTACTCAACTGAAATGCTTGAGAAAATAAGCGTTAATTGCAGTAGAATAAAATACATGATGATTTACGTACACATTCTACGTTAGCTACATTTCAGATGAATATAATACACGCGAAAAGCGGACTGCTTTGAGAAAAACTGAAGGCATTTGTTGG
>NW_015635305.1:1988064-1993553 GCF_001515625.1 Sinocyclocheilus rhinocerous
CTTTTTTTAAAACTCTGATTGATCGATTCATGAGACATTCGTTTGTATGAAGTTGTTCTGATTTTTTTCAACATGCACTCAAATATTCATGTTTATTTCGTGCTGCAAATATTAAAGAGTACCATTTTTTTTTGCATATGGGCCCGGGGCTGACTTGCTACACCACTGAATAAGACTGATGTACCCGCGTTGTAACACAAATACATGTAAGGTTTTTGGATTTTCCCCTTACTTTAAATGCATGCTTATGGCTCATTATTATTAATCGGAAAAAAAACAAAGGCTATACAATCAAATAGTACAATGACAAATTCACCTATATTAAACTTTTAACTTTTTTTAACAAATTAAATAAGGATATGTTGTACCCGCGTTTAACACAAATAAATAGCCTATGGATTTCCCCTTAGGCTACCTTAAAACGATCGTAGTTTGTGGTTTATTATCTTATTCATTAAAACACATCAGCCATAAAATAGTACAAATGGCAAATTCGCATATATTAAACATCTACCTTGTATTAACAAAATAAATAAGATGGATATAGCCGTTGTAACCCAAATAAATAAGGTATTTTCGAAACGAATGCTTAGTTTGTGGTTCATTGTTATTTTTTTAATGAAAACCCAGCAACACTCACTTATAGGCTATTAAACGAATAAATGAATTTTTTTATTAACAAAAGTTGCGCTTTGGATCCACCATCATAGTGTCAGTCTTTTCGCATCACGTGACCCCAACCTATCCCCCCCGTTGTATTTCTCAGCCCCCCCAGTTGAAAATACGTTCCCGCGGCTATGCTCGGTACCATATCTACTTGGTTTGCATCTGTTTCTCCAGTATGACGATTTCATCGGTCTTTACTGCACGGCTCTGTACACTTTTAGTTCACTGCTCAATGCAAGGATACCTTCAAAATGGCGCATTGGTGACGTCACACATAATAAACGCACGTGACTGACAAAGACGGATAGCGGACATGATTGTTTTCACTCCGAAGTGCCCTTCGGAGGGCGATATATCCCGTTTGGAACGCACCGTTAGAGTCTCTACTAATGAGCTGATGACCTGAATTAGGTGTGTTTGATTAAGGAGATATGCAAAACATGCAGTGTTGAGGTGCCTCCAGGACCAGGGTTGGGAACCACTGCTCTATCAGGTATATTTGATAAATTATATTAAACATTAAAAGTAGCTATAGCTCATACTGAATGCCTACATTACCCACTTAAATGTGTATTGCTCAAAGTCAGAGGTCTTCACCTTCTTGACTGTATCCAGCAATTAAAATCATACAATAATAATTTTGATGTAGTCTATTGATTTAGACTCAATTCATGTAAAACAGCTTCTAATCGAATAAAAACTTTATATTTTGCTATTATTTTTCCCACATGTGGTGATTTTCCCCTTAAAAAATATAAATGTAACCTAAAATTGTGAAACCCAGGAACCTTTCTAGAACGTAGCAGGAAGACAACTAATGACAAAAAGAAATCACTGTGTAGACAAGTCCCAATTTTTATAAACAGGGGTATGCTAAAAGGTCTTGATCACTAGAGCGCCCAATCCTGTTCCTGGAGATCTGCCTACCTGCAGAG
This sequence comes from Sinocyclocheilus rhinocerous, assembly GCF_001515625.1. Lineage (NCBI taxonomy): Eukaryota > Metazoa > Chordata > Actinopteri > Cypriniformes > Cyprinidae > Sinocyclocheilus > Sinocyclocheilus rhinocerous. Next base: position 1,989,666 of record NW_015635305.1, read on the forward strand.
TTCAGTTCCAAACACACCTGCCTGTAATGATCAAGTGCTCCTGAAGATGTTGATTAGTTCGTTCAGTTGTGTTTAATCAAGGTTGCAGGAACAGGATTGGGCACCCCCGGTCTTGATTGATACCGTTTCTATGAAACACGACCACTTTATTCTGCAGCGACAAAACGTGTTATAGTAACGTTAGTCTTCAAACAAAGGTGGCTTAAAAATATTTATACTAAGGACGTGGCAGGATCACATAAAAATAAAATGTATAGTCAAAAACAACAACAACACAATACGTAAGTCGTGTGTTTAATCTAAACTACTACATAAGCAATCGATATTCAAGACCAAGGAGATTTCAAGAGAAAAATCGATTTAATTGCATAAGCACGTCAAAATCGAACAGAAAAGAGCATGAGGGAGGCACAACACCATGGCTGCCCACTGCTCCGGGTTCACGGTGTGTGTGTTCACTGCTGTGTGTGTGCACTTTGGATGGGACAAATGCAGAGCACTAATTCCGAGTATGGGTCACCATACTTGGCCACATGTCACTTCACTTCACTTCACGACAAAACGTGTTATAGTATAGTTATAGTTATAGTTAAGTTAGTCTTAAAACAAAGGTGGCTTAAAAATATTTATACTAAGGACGTGGCAGGATCACATAAAAATAAAATGTATAGTCAAAAACAACAACAACACAATACGTAAGTCGTGTGTTTAATCTAAACTACTACATAAGCAATCGATATTCAAGACCAAGGAGATTTCAAGAGAAAAATCGATTTAATTGCATAAGCACGTCAAAATCGAACAGAAAAGAGCATGAGGGAGGCACAACAACACGAGCCGAGCGTGATGGATTGTCTTCTTTCATGCAACACAAACTACAATGCAACAGGCAAGCGCGAATGACTACACACTACTCAACTGAAATGCTTGAGAAAATAAGCGTTAATTGCAGTAGAATAAAATACATGATGATTTACGTACACATTCTACGTTAGCTACATTTCAGATGAATATAATACACGCGAAAAGCGGACTGCTTTGAGAAAAACTGAAGGCAGTTGTTGGGATATGTTACCTGATACCACCAAGGCTTCGTTTGGTCCTACCGTGTGGCAACTCCCCATATTTTTCCTGACCGACGGCTTTAAAAAGCTATTCGGAACGTGAGATTACTACTTTTTTTCCAAGGACGACGGAACAGTGTATTGAAAACAGTCAGATACAAAGACAAGGCATTCAAAGCAGTTTGTGTACACTATATTCCTCCCGATTTCTGCTCGCATGCACCAGAAGTCACCGCCCTTTCAGAGATATGACGACTGTTACTACGATACATGTTAAATTTGTTATTCTTTAACGTTCCAGTAGAGGGAGCCATAATATTGGAAATGAGCCTAAACACCAGCGTTGCTGAGATCTTTTGAAAAAAATAAAAAAATAAACATTCCAATGCTTTTATGAGCATTTATTGACTACTTTGTCCTTCAGCTCCAGACAAGCTCACGTCAAAGGCAATTTGAGTCAACTTTACCCAGGATTTGTTTTTTTGTTTTGTTTTTTGGATGTCGGGTAGGCTAAATTAAAAGTATAAACTGCATTAGTAGCTACACAGAATTGAGGTCAAATGAAAAAGGAGAGATTTTTTTAACAGCAAGCCAAATCTGTTTACCCCATTTTTTACATTAAGGGATTAAGTAAAAATTCAATTCATGGATCTGCTTTTGACACATATCTTGTTCATGAAAGTGAATAACAACTTGAGGAGTCCACATCATGGTTGTGTGGTTTTGGTTGTTCATAATATACTATTCAAACATCATCTGTGCAGACTTGTCAGCAAATGTAATCAGGCTGAAAGCTGCAGAGCACCATCCTTTTATTTTAATAGATGATGGTTGGATTAACCTTTACTATAACAAAGTGAAGGGGATGAAATTTTACTTTCCTTTTTCGAGCTTGAGGGAAACCAGCCAGGATGATGCCCTCCATCGCCATGCTTTTTGGTCCCATGTAATTACATATCTGGAGACAGTCTCATAAGTCATAACATTGATCAGATGAGAGGCATGGCCCTCTACAGTTAAGCTTTGTTGTTGCCTGGAATGTGATCATGTTCCAAAACCAAAGCATTCCCCTAAACATTTGGTGTTATTACTCCAGTCAAAAATGTATGCTAAATAATGAATAATAGCTTTATACCAGCCTTCAGGTGCTTATTTTGCATTCCACACTCTAAAAAAATTATAGTTCTTTACACATAGTAACAGTTCTATTTAGAACCTTAACTCCCCGAAGAAACCTTTTATGCCAAAATGGTGCTTTGTGTTAGAGTTTAGGGCTCTTTATTCCCGCCTTTTTGTTTTTCAAATCTGTAACTGTTAAAGTTACCTCATTATTGATTTTCTGGTGCTCAGCCATTCAACTTCAGACGATCAACACACTCTCAACAGGTAAATGATTTTTCCTAAATTTAAATACAAATGTAATGTTCTTTTCTCTTTTTAGTTTTTTTGGTCACATGTAGCAGCTCTGTTACGATGAGGACATTTCTCTCCTCTTCTCCACTAAGTAACAGAAATATTACATTCATAATCCATATTGTTCTATTTTTTTCAATTATTACTTGGGTTTATGCATAAACGTGCCGTCACAAAAAATAACATTAGAACTATCCCCTGACATTCTACAGTATTACTTTTTCCTTTTAACATTGTGAAGGGCTCACATTCGGTCAATTTTTACTACTTTTGGCCTTTGTGAACATCATTGTTTTATACATGTTGTGTATTTCAGATGCATCACATCTCACAGCCTCATCATCTGCAGAGAGAAACTGCCACTCAGTTACATCAAAATAATGGACCTAAAGGCATCACTGAGGATTGTGAAGATATTTCACAGGAACTTTGTCTTTATCACATCTATTTTCTGTCCTGTTTTATGTTTTACTTCATGTATTTGTTCATGTTCATTGTCAATTGTCATTTATTAATATATTCAGCTACAGTAATAGCTTGTTAAGAGCACTGACATTTTTGCTACAATTTTAATTTTTTTTAACTTTTCAATAAAAAGTACATAATTCACACAACATGCTGCTGCTGTTGTTGTTTTAATGTAAAACCCTAATAGAGGCTATAAGATATTATGAGACCATGTAGATAAAGAGGCAAAAAAAAGCAATTTTAATAATATATAAAATAATATTGATAATACTCATATTATGTAAATATACTAATATAGTAATATTAATAAATAAACTATCATTAAAAAAGTTATTTATAACACCATTAAGGTTCTACATAGCACTTTCAAAGCATGGTTCTTTAGCACATAAAAGGATTCCGCTATTGTTACAAGCTGAAGAACACTTTTGTTTAGAATTTTTTTTAAGAGTGCATAGCTGGGCCAATTTGAATTTCAAGATGACTTATCGTTTAGACTTAATGTGCAAACCTAAATTTATATTTAAAATTTAAGGTTCACATTTCACAGATTTAGTAAGTGACCCTGGACCACAAAACCAGTCATAAGGGTCAATTTTTCTAAATTGAGATTTATACATCATATGAAAGCTGAATAAATAAGCTTTCCATTGATGTATGGTTTGTTAGGATAGGACAATATTTTGGCCGAGATACAACTATTTGAAAATCTGGAATCTGAGGGTGAAAAAAAAAAAAATCTAAATATTGAGAAAATGGCCTTTAAAGTTGTCCAAATGAAGTTCTTAGCAATGCATATTACTAATCAAAAAGTACGTTTTGATATATTTAAGGTAGGAAATTTACTAAATATCTTCATGGAACATGATCTTTACTTAATATCCTAATGATTTTTGGCATAAAAGAAAAATCAATAATTTTGACCCATACAATGTATTGTTGG
>NW_015635305.1:1996213-2014868 GCF_001515625.1 Sinocyclocheilus rhinocerous
CCTTTAAAGTTGTCCAAATGAAGTTCTTAGCAATGCATATTACTAATCAAAAATTAAGTTTTAATATATTTACAGTAGGAAATTTACAAAATATCTTCATGGAACATGATCTTTACTAAAAAGAAAAATCAATAATTTTGACCTATACAATGTATTTTTGGCAATTGCTACAAATATACCCCAGTGACTTAAGACTGGTTTTGTGGTCCAGGGTCACATATAATATTTCTTCCAAACAGGCTACTTATAATGACTTATGTTTTTTATTTAGCTTATTTTTAATCTATGCTCTATAGAATGACCATAAGTACAAAAAAATATATACTGAAATGTCAACAAAAGCTTTATTTTGCAAGACTGTACATATGACACACTGTAATCAGGCATGTTTTGCGGTACTATTTTAAAATGTACAACAGTGATTAATGATCATGTTTATCAGAAAAAAAAAGATTTACGTTAAGCAAACATTAAGGAAAGATTTACATAAAAAATTTCAGTTCAAGATTTGTCTGAAGGATGTTGGTTACTGATTGTAGGGTGCTGATATATATTCTTCACTTCACAATAGCTCATATGGATTCATTTCTTCTCCTTTTTCTTCTGCAGGCTCCTAAAAATAATCAGAAACAGTTGATAGTGAGCCTTCTCTGTTTATTATGTATGAGTGTGAGAGAGAGAAGTATTCATATTGTATGGACATATAGTATATACAAAATATAATATAAAAAATATTAAAGGTTTATACTAACCTCTTTTCAATAGCCTTCATGATGTATTTCTGCATGAATTTAGATTCTGGATTCAAGCATTTCTGCTCTGTACTATTTTTCAGAGTAACACTACAAAAACACAAGACAAAATAAGCTGCATGATTATTTATGCCAGTCAACATATTTAAACAGAGATGTACAATATTTAGAGAATATTTGTATGTAAATAACAGTATACACTTACACAATCTCCTGGGTTTTACAAGAGGGACTTGGTGGAATAATTTCAACCTTCTCAATCAGTTTTGGAGGAACCATGTTCACACCTTTGTCAGCACAAAAACACCTGCCCTTCGGAACTCTAGCCTGGCCTGGAAGAGAAAAACAGTGCATTTTACCATTATCTGCAACACCCTGCCATGCAAAGAAGGTTTCACAATATAAATGCACAGTATGAAAAACAAAATTTGCATTTCTTCAATCTCTAAAGTTCAGAGATCAAACTCACCTTTCACCTCTACAACAAGCAGGCAGCCTAGAATAACCATCGCTGTAGTGATTTTCATGGTATTCATTTTATGTTTTCACCTCCCTAATGGCTGGTTATTGAAGTTGTGTATGATTAAGTTCAGCTGCTTTGTTTTTATGCTTTTGTAAGGGGTTTTCCCTCCCTGACAATTTTTCAGTTTTTGTTTCTATGGTCCTGCATCTGTACTTGTCTCGTTTCTCAGAAACACTTTCTTTTCATGTAGACTTGACCTTTCCAAGAATGAGGAAGCATTCATTCCAAAGATCGTTTTCTTTGGTCAATATTAGACTATAATTGCAATTATTTTGCAATATTAGACTATTATTGCAATGAAAAGCATTAGGTCATTAAAACATTAAAAGCATAAACATTGTGTAATTTAATGCACAATTTTTATTATGAATTTACAGATATCAGTCTATGTAAGTATTAATACTTGGGATTTCTGGTGACTCTTTATGTGGGTAACATTGCACCAGTAGGTGGCATGGCAACGAATAAGTGAGTCACTGAACCATTTTTCAATAGATATGTTAAAAAAACAATACATTCAGGTACAAAATAAGTGTGATTATGAGTGAGTCAGTGAATCATTTACTCAACCGAATCATTCAACAACCAGGGGCATAGCTGGACTTTTTTTTTTACTGTTGCACAAGCCCCATTGTAATGCCACTGTGCTCCTGTAAAATATTACCCAAACCCTTGTCTGACAATGGAGATGGCTGTATACCAACCTAAGAATCATTTTCAATTATGTACATAAGCAATTATGTAATGTGTGTTTTCTATCAGCTGTTTTAAATCAGAACTAGGGATGCAAGATTGTGAATGAATGAGTCGGTCAAATGGGTCTGCGTAAAGGTCTGGAGTTGTTAGTAACGAGATGTTTTACAAGGCAGAAAACAAAAGGAGTTGCAGGATGAGGTGAATTTTTACCTATAATTCTTTGTTCATAGGTAAACTCTTGTGCATACAGCTTTTGAACGACTCTGTACTACAGGTAAAGAAAATTTATATCCATCCAGTAGTATTAAACAGAGTATAAAAATATGAGGAAATGTTTTTGATGGGGGTACTGTGCCCAGTACAGAAAGAAATGCTTGAAACGTTCCTGTCAACTACTCATTCACAAGTGAGACGCTATTAGACACATGTGACATTTGAATCTGCTGTGGCTTAGTTTCAAACTATTTTTTCTTAGCTTATGAATAATAGTCAAAAGTAACTGACAATATTGTACGTAAAATGTATGTCTCTTCCTTGTAAATTGAACTATTGTATACATTGTGCTGCTGTTGTTCTGAATATCAGACTGCGACCTTGTGCAGGCAGCTGAATCACAGTGTGGTGATGGAAACCACAAACTAGTACACAGACCAACACTTCTTTTTAAATAGATGTTAATAGGTCAGTGGTTAGTTCCTCTCACTCACTACCCTTTTATTTTACATTCTATGTTCTATTTTAAAGTCAAAACAGTGATTTATTGAAATACATCAACATGGGAAAACCCCTTATAAGACTGGTATAATTATTGGTATAAACAGCTGTATTTTCTTTCAGGAATATCAATACAGTATATAGAGAATTTAAATACACTGCCATTCAAAAGTTTGGGATCAGTAAGATTTTTAATGTTTTTTAAAGAAGTCTCTTATGCTCACTAAGGCTGCATTTATTTGATCAAAAAACAGTAATATTGTGAAATATTATTACAATTTAAAATACCCGTTTTCTATTTTAAAATACTTTTTTTTTTAAATGCTAAGCTGGATTTTAATTCATTATGTATGTCATTTTCAGTTGATTGATTTATCCGGTGCAGTGGCAATCTACAGTGGCAAAAGTCTTCATATCAGTCAAAAATAGCTGTTTATAACTGAGACTCTGTTTAGCTATTTTTTTTAAAGCTTTATTGAGTTTTCACTTCCCAGACCTTGTGTTTTAGATGAGACTATTGTTACCCATGAGACTATTGCTTATTGGAGTGCCATATTCATTTACACTCAGAATGTCAGAATGCAAGAACTACTCTGAAAGAAGTCAGGAGACATAATTTATAGATAGAAACGCTTTATTTGACACATCTTTGTGGATAATGAAAATACAATCAGCATATTATAAAAAGACTGTACATATGACACATTGTTCAGTGGTCAGTGATCAGAGAAAAAATAATTTAATCAGCTTAGACAGGAAATATTTTTAGTTTAAAAGTTTTTTTTCTTCCAAATTGAACTCCAACTTATGAGGCAGAATATGAATACATATGAAGTCATTTGAAGGATGTTGGTGCTGATGATGATGTCATGGTGTTCTTCAGTGGCACAGAGGCAGTTGTACTGTGTGGTGCTGTCTGCTGGCTCCTGTGAAGATCAGAAATAGGTTAAATTTAGTTTCATTTCCCATTAATCAATTAATTATTTTTTAATTGCTTTCTGCCACACAAATCTACATCTCTGCATTGAATGTGTATGTGAAGCATGAGTAAATATACTATTCTCACCTCTTTTCAAGAGCATTTATGATGACATTTTGAGTGAATTTTGACTCTGGATTCATGCATTTCCGTCCTGCACCATTCTTCAGAGTGACACTATAAAAGAGCAAAAAGCAATGAGCTGAATCTTACTTGGGTTTGTTTTACAGTTGACAAATTAATTGAAAATGAAAATAAATGATTGTATACAAATGTAGGCTGTGCTTACATAATCTCATGTTTGCGACAAGATGGACTTGGAGGGATGATTTCAACCTTCTCAATGTTCTTCACTAAAACCATGTTTGCAGCTTTGTCTGCACAGAAGCACCTGCCCTTTGAAGACCTGTCCTGTCCTGGAAGAGAAATGTCATATATTTCATTAGAGTCTATTAACTGCAAAACATTACCATAAGCAAATGTACATTCTGAAGATATGCTGAATGCTCTTGATCTGCGATTCTCAGAGCTCAAACTCACCTTTCACCCCTACAGCGATCAGGCAGGCGAGAAGAACAAAAGCTGCAATAGTCTTCATTGTCTTCTTGCTCTCGTTGAACTGTGCTTGTGTTATGTCTGGGTCAGTGAGATTATGACTGAAGGACTTCAGGAGTTCATTTAAATACTGTAGGATCAGGGTTTCCCCTCAGTTTTAGTTCTCTTTTTAGGTTTCAGTACTCCAGCTTCCTCCCTTTTTTCTCTTTTTATTGCGATTTCTCCGAAGCACTTTCCTTAACCCTCATGGAGAGAAGCCTTGACTTAGGGCACCCTGTTTGTAACTTTCCATGAATGAGGAAGGATATATTGCTTAATTAGACTGGAATATCTGTGTAAATTATGATTTGGTGGGAGTACTACTGTACTAAAACATTGAAAGTGAAAAACTCTTGGGGCATTTCAGTTATTTTCAAAACATTTTAATTGATTGAATTTGATGGCTTTTATTGTCTGTTTTAAGCATATGACCATCTGTTGTTTACATTTTGTGTATAAATTAAGGTAACAATACACAGACATATAGAAAATGCACATGAAACTATTTATTAACACAATCTTTTGCTATGATTTCATTGCTAATGATCGATTGTTTGAAAGAAAAAAAAATCTGTGCAGGTAAAACACAGATACACAGTGACAGGCACCTGCATGTTACAACCAACAATTTCTATGTATCCAGTCTGACTGAATCCTGCTTATTTAGTAGTTTATAGCTACATTTTGAAGTTGTAGTTTGTTTCATTTACAAATTGGATGTAAATGTGGTCCTACTCTTTACTGAAATCAGCTTTCTTGATAGTTACATTTTATATCATTCTTAATCACCGATGCCCCTCAACCACCAGCACCCCTATTTGCTAGGTCTAGGACATTCTCTGTTTTTCTTGCAATGTAGTTTACCAAAGAGGTCTGCCATCTAAGTCCTAACCAGATTTATCCCTGCTAAGCGGCAGAGTAGCAGACTTGACCTTTCCAAGAATGAGGAAGGAATCATTTGAATTATTATTTTCTTTTGGCAATATTAGACTATAATTGCAATGAAAAGCATTAGGCCAATAAAACTAAAAAAAACATGAACATTGTGTAATTTAACACCAGTGGTGGACGAAGTACACAAATCAAGTACTTGAGTAAAAGTACAGATCCGTATTATAAAATATTACTCCAGTAAAAGTAAAAGTACTCAGTTTTCAATTTTACTCGAGCGTGTCAGCGCACGTGATATATTATAAGGAGTAACGATAAGTTTTATTAAATGTAGTGAAGTAAAAAGTACGATCTTATGCTTTGGAATGTAGTGAAGTAAAAGTAAAAGTTACTCAAAATAAAACTACTCCAGTAAAGTACAGATACTTGAAAAATGTACTTAAGTACAGTAACGAAATTAAACTACTTCGTTACTGTCCACCACTGTTTAATACACATTTTTTTAAAAGACAGACTGTCGGTATTAGTGGGGATTCCCAGGAGAAAAAATTGCACTTCCATAAGATACTTAAAGTGCTCTATTTTCATGTACTCATTTTGTACTTAATATACTAAAAATTATTATTTTGTACTTCTTAATCTTTAGAACATCTAAATGTACTCAAATGGGCTTATTACCAATTGTAGTGCACTTGAATCCATCTTTCATACACTAGTGGGTTCAAGTGTACTACAAGTGGTATCTAAATACATTTTTTAAATACAGAGATAGAATGCTAAAAGCACATTTTAGTTCATATTCATGCTGTCCAAAAATAGCACATTTGAGTACACTTAGATGCTCTTAAGATTATCTTAAGAAGTACTAAAGAATAATGTTTTAGTATATTAAGTACAAAATTAGTGCGTGAAAATAGAGCACTTTAAGTACATTATGGAAGTGCACTTTTGGGGGGGATTTCCAGTGACTCTTTATGCAGGTAACATTGCACCAGTAGGTGGCGTGGCAACAAGTAAGTGAGTCACTGAACCATTTCCCAATAGATTTGTTAAAAAACAATACATTCAGGTAAAACAAGTGTGATTATGAGTGAGTCAATGAATCAGCTGAATCCTTCAACAACCAGGGGCTTAGCTGGACCTTTTTACTGTTGCACAAGCCCCATTGAAATGCTGCTGTGCTCTAGTAAAATATCTGACAATGGAGATGACTGCATACCAACCTAAGAATCAAAATATTATCTAAAATGTGCATCACTCAGTAATGATTCCTTGTTTATTGAACTATTGTACACATACTGTTGTTGTTCTGTGGCCTTGTGCAGACAGCTGAATCGCAGTGTGGTGATGTAAACCACAAACTACACAGACCAACACTTCTTTTTTTTAAATAGATCTTAATAGAGGTCAGTTGTTAGTGGTTCTCACTACACTTTTAATTTGCATTGCATGTTCTATTTTAAAGTCTTTAATAAAAACATTGATTTATGGAAATTTGGAAATGCTGACATGCACAAATGTCATCAATATGGGAAAACGTATAAGACTGGTATAATTACTTCTATAAACACAGCTGTTTTTTTTTTCAGGCATATCAATACAGTATATAGAGAATATATATACACTGTTGTTTAAAGGTTTGGGATCAATAAGATTTTGAATGTTTTTTTAAATAAGTCTCTTATGCTCACTAAGGCTGTATTTATTTGATCAAAAATACAGAAAAAACTGTAATATTGTGAAATATTATTACAATTTAAAATAACTCTTTTCTGTTTTAATATAAATATAATTTCTTCCTGTGATGCTAAGCTGAATTTTCATCAGCCATTTCTCCAGTCTTCAGTGTCACATGATCCTTCAGAAATCATTCTAGTATGCTGATTTATCATCAGTGTTGGAAACAGTTGTGCAGCTTAATATGTTTTGGAACCTGTGATACTTTTTCCAGGATTCTTTGATGAATGAATAAAAACATTTTATCAACTTAACACATTCTTGGTGAATAAAAATATTTTCTTTAAAAAAATACTGCCCCAAAACGTTTGAACGGTAGTGTATACATTGTTACAAATGATTTCTATTTTGCTATTTAAATGCTGTTCTTTTTAACCTTGTATTCATCAAATATCCTGATTAAAATGTCACAGGTTCCAAAACATATTAAGCAGCACAACTGTTTCCAACATTGATAATAAATCAGCATATTAGAATGATTTCTGAAGGACACTGAAGAATAATGATACTGAAAATTCAGCTTTGCTTCATAGGAATAAATACATTTGACAGAATATTCACATACAAAAGAGCTATTTTAAATTACAAAAATATTTCACAATATTCGTTTTTTTATGTATTTTGATCAAATAAATGCAGCCTAAATGAGCATAAGAGACTTCTTTGAAAAATATTAAAAACCTTACTGATCCCAAACTTCTGAACAGCAGTGTATGTATAGGTAGGTAGCTAGGTAGATAGATAGATAGATGGATGGATGGATGGATGGATGGATAGATAGATAGATAGATAGATAGATAGATAGATAGATAGATAGCAGGTGTGGACAGTAACTAAGTAGTTTAATTTCGTTACTGTACTTAAGTAGTGAACACTAATTTCTTTACTTTACTGGAGTAAGTATTTAACCTTGTATTCATCAAATATCCTGATTAAAATGTCACAGGTTCCAAAACATATTAAGCAGCACAACTGTTTCCAACATTGATAATAAATCAGCATATTAGAATGATTTCTGAAGGACACTGAAGAATAATGATACTGAAAATTCAGCTTTGCTTCATAGGAATAAATACATTTGACAGAATATTCACATACAAAAGAGCTATTTTAAATTACAAAAATATTTCACAATATTCGTTTTTTTATGTATTTTGATCAAATAAATGCAGCCTAAATGAGCATAAGAGACTTCTTTGAAAAATATTAAAAACCTTACTGATCCCAAACTTCTGAACAGCAGTGTATGTATAGGTAGGTAGCTAGGTAGATAGATAGATAGATAGATGGATGGATGGATGGATGGATGGATAGATAGATAGATAGATAGATAGACAGATAGATAGAAATATTGTGGGTATGGGATCTCAATGTCTGCTCTAACGATACAATGAAAGAATAACAGTGAACACTAATTGCTTTTTTGTTCATGTATTCACTATATTCCATCACTTCCTCCTCTCTTCCTTTTTCAAGAGAGACTCATTTGTTTAAACTTTCTTTCATTAATGATGACGCAACTAACAATAAGCAGAGCAGAAGTTCCCATGTTTAAGATGTTTAAGGCTTTTTTTAACAGTTTCTTCTGATCACAGTTGGAAGTAGCTGTCTAGATGTTGTTTTAATTCATTATGTGGAATGGAAATGTAGCTTGATATCATTTTCAGTTGATTGATTTATCCAGTGCAGTGGCAATCAACATTAGCTTGCACTGGCAAAAGTCTTTATACCAGCCATATCAGTCAACTGAGACACTGTTTAAAATAGTAGCAGTCTTTAAAACTTAACTTAACTTTCACGTCCCAGACCTCGTGTTTTAGATGCCCATGAGACTATTGCTTATTGTAAATGGATTATCATATGCATTTTTACTCAGAATGTCAGAATGCAAGAACTACTCTGAAAGAGGTCAGGAGACATATTTTATAGATATAAAAGTTTTATTTGACACATCTTTGTGGATAATGAAAATACAATCATAAAACAAATTATAAAAAGACTGTACATATGACACATTTGTGAGAATGTTTGTGAAAACAACCCAGTGGTCAGATAAAAAATAATTTTATCAGCTTAGACAGGAAATATTTTTAGTTTGAAAGTTTTTTTTTCTAAATTGAACTCCAACTTATGAGGCAGAATATGAATACATATGAAGTCATTTGAAGGATGTTGGTGCTGATGATGATGTCATGGTGTTCTTCAGTGGCACAGAGGCAGTTGTACTGTGTGGTGCTGTCTGCTGGCTCCTGTGAAGATCAGAAATAGGTTAAATTTAGTTTCATTTCCCATTAATCAATTAATTAAGTCTTTTTTAAATTGCTCTCTGCCACACAAATCTACATCTTTGCATTGAATATATATGTGAAGCATGAGCAAATATACTATTCTCACCTCTTTTCAAGAGCCTTTATGATGACATTTTGAGTGAATTTTGACTCTGGATTCATGCATTTCCGTCCTGCACCATTCTTCAGAGTGACACTATAAAAGAGCAAAAAGCAATGAGCTGAATCTTACTTGGGTTTGTTTTACAGTTGACAAATTAATTGAAAATGAAAATAAATGATTGTATACAAATGTAAAGTCATTTGAAGGATGTTGGTGCTGATGATGATGTCATGGTGTTCTTCAGTGGCACAGAGGCAGTTGTACTGTGTGGTGCTGTCTGCTGGCTCCTGTGAAGATCAGAAATAGGTTAAATTTAGTTTCATTTGCCATTAATCAATTAATTAAGTCTTTTTTAAATTGCTCTCTGCCACACAAATCTACATCTCTGCATTGAATGTGTATGTGAAGCATGAGTAAATATACTATTCTCACCTCTTTTCAAGAGCCTTTATGATGACATTTTGAGTGAATTTTGACTCTGGATTCATGCATTTCCGTCCTGCACCATTCTTCAGAGTGACACTATAAAAGAGCAAAAAGCAATGAGCTGAATCTTACTTGGGTTTGTTTTACAGTTGACAAATTAATTGAAAATGAAAATAAATGATTGTATACAAATGTAGGCTGTGCTTACATAATCTCATGTTTGCGACAAGATGGACTTGGAGGGATGATTTCAACCTTCTCAATGTTCTTCACTAAAACCATGTTTGCAGCTTTGTCTGCACAGAAGCACCTGCCCTTTGAAGACCTGTCCTGTCCTGGAAGAGAAATGTCATATATTTCATTAGAGTCTATTAACTGCAAAACATTACCATAAGCAAATGTACATTCTGAAGATATGCTGAATGCTCTTGATCTGCGATTCTCAGAGCTCAAACTCACCTTTCACCCCTACAGCGATCAGGCAGGCGAGAAGAACAAAAGCTGCAATAGTCTTCATTGTCTTCTTGCTCTCGTTGAACTGTGCTTGTGTTATGTCTGGGTCAGTGAGATTATGACTGAAGGACTTCAGGAGTTCATTTAAATACTGTAGGATCAGGGTTTCCCCTCAGTTTTAGTTCTCTTTTTAGGTTTCAGTACTCCAGCTTCCTCCCTTTTTTCTCTTTTTATTGCGATTTCTCCGAAGCACTTTCCTTAACCCTCATGGAGAGAAGCCTTGACTTAGGGCACCCTGTTTGTAACTTTCCATGAATGAGGAAGGATATATTGCTTAATTAGACTGGAATATAGTGTGAATTGTGTTTTGGTGGGAGTACTACTAGATGTTAGGCTAAAACACTGAAAAACAGGCATTTCAGATATTTTAAAAATGTTTTAATTGATTGAATTTCATGGCTTTTATTGTCTGTTTTTAAACACATGACAATCTGTTGTGTATAAATTAAGGTAACAATACACAAATATAGAAAATGCACACTGAACCTATTTATTAATACAATCTTTTGCAATAATTGTAATGATAATGACCCACTGTTTCAAAGAAATCTGTGCAGATAAATACAGTACACGGTGACAGGCACCCAAGTAACAACCAACAATTTCTGTGCATTCAATCTGACTGATTCCTGCTCCTGTTTATAGCTACACTGTGAAGTTGAAGTTTGTTTAATTTTTGACTGTTTACCAATTGGATGTAATTGTGGTCCTACCCTTTACTGAAATCAGCTTTCTCAATAGTCAAGTTTTATATCATTCTTAATCACCCACTCCCCTTAACCACCAACACCCCTATCTGCTAGGATAATATCCATTTTTCTATAGATTTTTTTCTTGCAGTGTTTTCCCAAAGAGGTCTGCCATCCAAGTCCTAACCAGACTCAACCCTGCTTAGCGTCAGAGTATTAGCTGCTGGTCATCATTAAAGATCATTTTCAATGTAGTAACCCAAAGATTATAGTTTTAACACCACAGTTCAGCCGAGTCAATAACAACCAATGAAAAAATAAAAAAAGCTTCTTAGCTTATACTCTAAAAACATAATGAGTGGATCTACTACCACAACTTAAATAAATGCATGATTGCAAAAAATCTAATTTATTAAATGTATTTATCAACCTATATGTAAAGTTCTGTTGTCATAATATATATATATATATTTTTTACATCTGTTTAATACTGTGTGTAATTTAAACTCAAATATCTGCGTCAACTGATATGTGTGTGTGTGTGTGTGTGTGTGTGTGTGTGCGTGTGTGTTTAAATACTGTTTCTGTTATGTTATAGTTTTTGTGATTACCATTTTTGCCAGTGAATGTTTTACTTCATTGAATGTACTTGCTAATTAAGTTACATTAAGCATGTGATATGCTAGCCAAAAGTTTTTTTTAGCAAGTTGATCAAATTTATAAATATTTACCTTTACCTATTTAACACAAGATCTGTTACAGTCATTTTTGGTCTGTGAAATAAAAAAAATAAAAAAAAAGATCCATTTCCATGATCACAAAATGTGGCTGGGATCTTTTGGTTTTGCTGGTGTGCTTGTGGATGTTTCATTTATTTATTATGAAGGCATTAAGAAACCACAAACAAGGATGTGGGACAAAACGTGTATTTTCTGTGGAAGATGGTCAGTTGTTTTCACTACCTCTTTATTTTCAAGTCAGTCTAAACAATATTTGTTACATTTGAGGGTAAAAAGCTGATGACATATATCGGTTTGTCCATAAATTATTGTATAGTTTTCTCTAAGCACTCCTGGATCGTATTTTTCAAATGAGACTTTTTTGGTGAGCCAGGTAAGTTTGAGGATAAACTGGCATAAACGAAACCTTTAGGAAAAGTTTCTAGTCAAAATGGGTTTTGTCATATATTTGTATGGTATGTACAACACTTAACGTAAAGCAAGTAACGTTTGTTTGCAGATTATTAAATATTTCAGTGATGAAAATTTTCTAATGATGAAATTCAGTGATTAATCAGAGTTCCAATGTTGAAATTCATACCAAATAGTTTAATGCATAAACAAACTGCAAATCAGCTCATTAGACAAAACTTCTCATTTCACTGGAATGTTATCAAGTGTTTTCACTACCCTTTTCTTTATATAGGATCTTAACCAGACATTGTGTTGAAGTCTAAGCTAATGACTTAGCACAATCATGCTGATGAAATGCAAAACTGAAACTGAAAAAAATGGAAACTGGAAAACTTTTTGTGAAATCTGGAAATGTCACTTCAACTGCTACATATATATATATTTTTTAAATAGAGTGATTATGCATGCACAATGCATGCTGGTATTATCAGTTAACACCAGTAAAGCATGGAGTGTCGCAAGGATCTGTCTTAGGCCCTCTGCTATTTTCAATATACATGTTGCCCCTTGGTAATATTATTAGAAAATATGAGATTAGTTTCCATTGTTATGTTGATGATACCCAACTATATATTTCAACAAGACCAGATGAAACTTCTAAATTAACTAAGCCAATAGAGTGTTAAAAATGTAAAAGATTGGATGACCAATAATTTTCTCCTATTAAATTAGGATAAGACAAAGAATCTCATAACACAGAATCTATTAGATTAAAATTTCCATCTAGACGGATATACTGTTACTTCCTCTACAGTCAAAAATTTGGATGTAATATTAGACAGCAACTTTTGTTTTGAAATTCATATTTCACGTTACAAAAACAGCATTCTTCCATCTTAGAAACATTGCCAAGCTATGGAACAGGTTACCTGTTTCTGATGCAGAAAAGCTAGTTCATGCATTCATGACCTCAAGACTGGACTATTGTAATGCACTGCTATGTAGTTGTCCTGCATATTCAATAAACAAGCTACAGGTGGTCCAAAATGCAGCGGCTAGAGTCCTTACCAGGTCAAGAAAACATGATCATGCTAGAGTCCTTACCAGGTCAAGAAAATATGATCATATTACCCCAATTTTACAATCTCTACACTGGCTACCAATTAAGTTCTGTATCAGGTACAAAATATTACTACTTACTTATACGCTGTGCTAATTTTTCTCTATTTGCTTCTCTGTTTCTGCCACGGGATGGGCATCCGAGGTAACTTGGAATTACACAAGCTTCAGTCTGGATTCAACCCTTACAAAGATCTGAGATGACTAAACACCTGAGAAGAGATGATGCCAACCCCTCAGAGGACCTCAGATGATGCCAACCCTGAAACAACATACAGAACTACCAAATGTTGCTATAAATTTGATTGCAATAATCATTGCTGTTAATAGTGTTCATCTTTTGTTTGAATACGTCATTAACTAACTGCATGATATTTACTGTACATTTCTGACATATGGACATAAACTTGACATAGTCACCTCTGATAAGCTACTCCCAATTAAATATAATGTAGAAACTTACATTTTCTGTGAAGCTGCTTGGCAAAGATTTGTATTGGGGAAAATACTATACAAATAAATGTGAATTGAACTGAATAAAATTCAAAGTTACTTTTTTTTATACTCATTTGTCTATTCTCTATTTTTATCTATTCTAGTCTACTTTAGAATAGTCTATTGTCTTTATTATTAGTGTTATATTTCATTTTATTAACTTAATTTATGTACGTCTGCGCTATGTCTGTACTTTTTTCTGCACTGGAAGTTCCTGTAATCAAGATCAATGTATTGTGTGCATAAACACACTTGGCAATAAAGCTCTTTCTTATTCTGATTCTTACATTTTAGAATTCATTAAGTTATTATTTTATTTTCATTCATTTATTTCATTATTTCATATTATTTCATTACACTCATTTATTTCATTTGAGCAGAATCATGCAGTCTGAACTCAGTTTACATGCAATTATCACTTCAGTATATTAAAAAATATTGGCCTGTTTATGATTCATATGTAATTCAGACATATCACTCTGACTGGGATAATGTTATTCGATTTGTATGTCAATAATTTTAACTAAATTGTCAAAATGCATTTACACTTGTGATGAATGAATGAATGAATGAATGAATTAATTAATATTTTGTGCATGATGTACAAAAATCTGACAGTTGAGGAGGCTACTTGTCCCAAATACAAGGTCATCTTATTCAAGTGAACCAAGATAGCCTCCTTTGATTTTCATATACTCATATTTTCATATATATCATGATTTTTTGATTTTGTGCTTTAGACAGTTTTAGACAATGTTTCCATTCCTTGAAGATGCATCCTTGTCCTTTATGCTAAAACAGTTTTTGCGCGAAGAATTAACAGAGACCAAAGAGCTAGAATTTATGGAAGACAAAAACTTTTATTTGATAACACAGTGGACACAGATGGACAATGAAATAATAAACATCATAAGTGGACTGTATAACAGCAATAACAGTGTTTATTTGTTTTATGAACATAAAACAAAAATTATACACAAAATGATATATACAGTAGTCAACATTTGAAGTGGATCAAAAAAGTTAATCAAAGTTGTCCTAAGACAAGACAAGAACGCATTTTGGTTTTAGGTTTTAGGACAACTTTGATGAAAGGCTTTGATCCACTTCAAATGTTTACTACTGTATATATATATATATTTACTTTTTATAATTTTATAATTTGAAATTTATAATTACTACACAGTCAGTTGTATAAATTATCAAGCAGAAAATATTTACAGTTTATGCATATGTGTTCTAGGCAAACTCATGCAATGTATGCAAACTGTCAGCTAGAGGTCATACAGCATCTGAGGATGTTCTTCACTGGCATTATAACACAGCAGCTAATCCAGTCTCGCACTAAGCATCTACTGCCGGGCCCTGTAAAGATCAGAAATAGTTAATTATATATTAGTTTAAATATTCTATATTATTTGTATATAATTTATTCATTTCAGAAATTGCCAATAGGTCAAACAAAAAATGTTACGTTCACATCTTTTCAAGAGCCCTCTTGATTAAATTCTGTGTGAATTTAGATTCCGGATTCAAGCATTTCCGCTCTGTGCTCTTCAGATTGACACTGGAAATAAAAAAGGAAAGATGAGCTGAAGGTGTTCAAGAGGGTTGAGACAGCAGCATGATCATTAATAGTAAATATCTGTACAAAACCATTGTTTTTGTCCTTACATAATCTCCTGTTTCCCACAAGATGGACTTGGAGGAATGATTTCAACCTTCTCAATGTTCTTCAGTAAAATCACATTCACTCCTTTGTCAGCACAGAAGCACCTGCCTTTGGAAAACTTTATTAGCAAAAAGATGGTACTTTATAGGCTGCAGAACAGCATGATAAAAAACTAATATTTTTAAGAGATACAGTTATATTACAAATATTCAATTATAGGTCTTAATAGGCATCACTCACCTTGTACTTCCGTTGCAAGCAGACAGGAAAGAAATACAAAAACTGCTGTAGTCTTCATTGTTTTTAAAGTTTTGACGATTGTCTAAGACTGTTATTGCCAGTTCAGCTACAGTACGTATAGCTGTCAGAAGATCAGGGATTTACAGAGCGGACTCAGTTCCCAGTTTCAATTTCACAAGCACGGCAGTTTTGATTTCCCATTTCTTTGAAATGCCCTGACTTTGTCTCGTGTCGTTTAGTGCAAAGATTATTCTGGCCAATGAGGAAGAATTATAATTTGTTTTACAGCAATTTTGGAAGTTGGTGTAAATTCTTTCAAACACTCTTTGAAGCCCAAGGTAAATGAAGGGATCAAATGTAAAATCTCTGCACAAGCGCTAAAGCATCCATTATACTGGCAATCATCCTTAATTATAATACTCTTTGGTCAGACAACAGCAAACAGTGTTCAACTCCATGTGCATAAATTATTCAAATGTTTAAACTGCCATTATAAACACAATATTTTGGATTATGAAATGACCAATGTTGTGATGATGAAAATCAGTGACATCACGTCAAACGTGAACCCAACTTCTGTTTTCAGAGAAATCAGTCATCAGTTTTCACTACCTCTGCATATGGAATAGAGTCTTAATAAGAAGCTCACACTTATGAAGGGTTTTGCAAACTCATGTCATGAGCAAAATGTTTACTTTGATCTTTTCTGTTGCATTTCTAATGCAGAAGCAGAAGACCATCATACAAATAACAATGTTTTGTGAACATGTAGGTTAAGTGTATGTGTACGTCTAGCACACTATAGTGCTGATTGTTAAACTTTATGTTTATATTACCTCATCAACATGCTGTTTAGTATGATTAATACATATGAACCCAATCTGGTTCTTATACACATAAGCTACAGTCTTGATTCTTTGTGTTTATGTATTTTGCCACCAATTTACCAAAACACAAAATAGTTAAATTTTCTCATGAGATTGGGGGGCAGTTGCATAAACATAGTCATTATGCTAAGACTGTGTTTTAAAATCTGCACGACATGAATATTGCGATTATCTTTTCTTCCCTACACTGTGAAAAAGAAACTGTACTGGCAGCTCATTTATTTATATATATATATAGTATGTGTGCCATATAAACCTGATGAAATGAACCCAAACAAAATGATGAAAACACTGCACAGTATTTCCCAGAAACTGAGTAAGATATAGAATGAGTAACTGGAACTCAGCCAGATCTTATCCCCCACTAGAGCAGCAAACAGGGAAATCCCAGAATGTCTCTGATGTAGCATATAAAACGAAGCCAGTCAGCTCATTTATTCACATTTGGTCAGTCAAGTGGCTTAAAGTGAAGACCTTCAAGAGATTGAAACAATGAAGACTGTGGCAGCTCTACTTGTTTTTGTCAGTTTGGCCATTGTTGCTATTGAAGGTAAAATTGTTTTTGCTTTTTTAAAAACATTTCACTAACTCAGCACAATCTGTTGCTTCGTTGTTTCAGAATAATCATTTCCGTCATTTATTTCTATCAGGGAAGCCCGGGATTGGAATCCAAAGATGTTTATGTCATGGTGCTGGTCTCAAAATGGTGAGGCCAAAGCTGATAGAGAAAGTTGAAATTCACCCTATTAGTCCATCCTGTGGACATCTGGAGGTTGTGTAAGTACATTATTATTTCTAATTGAATTTAAGACATTATCAATCTATGTTCTCTTTAAATAACCTGATGATGTGTCTGAACAGTGTCACACTGAAAAATGGTGAAGGTCGAAGATGCTTAAACACAGAGTCATTGTTTACCAAGAACATCATTGAGAGGATTGCAAAAAAGACCAGGTGAGTCATATCAATCACATAACAACTGATATTAAAGACCTGAGCTTCATATCTTTCATTAAAAAATTCTTTAAAAATTAAGAAATACAATGGAGTAATGTTTATTTATGTTTCTTCTTTTTCAGGAGTGCTCAGTAAAATGTGTGACGGTTGTGGCCACTGTGGACTCATGTCATTAAAAAGCTGTATTGATTCTTTCATTTATTACAATAGAGTATTTTATATATTATATTTACACATTATGTTATGAGTAGTTTAATTTATTTAAAAACAATGTGTTGGATGTTCTTCTGTTTGTTGTTAAATGTCAGATGAAAGTTTCAAATAAAATCTTGTGAAGGTTTGATAATTTTTGTGTTTATGGTCTTGGTCATTGGTTCCTGAAGAAATATTAGTTATGTTACATGTCTCTGTGTGTGTGCAAAAAGTAAATAGGAGATGCAAAGTAAAGATGCAAATAAAGATGCAAAGTTATTGCCTGGTCAGATGCAACCAATTAATTTTTTCCCCCATACCATTTAACACTTAAAAACATGTTATTTCCACCTAATATACACATATATATATATATAAAAAAAGTAATATTAAAAATATACAATAAAAAGGCGTATTTACAACAAGACACAATACGAAATAACAAGGGAAACTGAGTAATGGAAAATATCTCAACACCACAAATCAAGGGTGAACACGGAAATATCACATTTCTGACAATATATATGAAAATGGTACAAGAAATGCCATAGTTAGAATAGAATAGAATAGAATAGCTTTTTATTGTCATTGTACAGCTGTACAGCGAAATTTTTTTGCTCTCACACTGAAGTGCACACATACATACAAGAATTTACATAGAAGTACATTTAACAAAATGCAAACAATGATACAGAAAATATAAACAGTGCAATGTAAACAGGTGTGCAGTAGACAGTGCAAATGTAAACAGTTATATATACTAAATGTGCAAAATAGTTATAGTGCAAATGTATTAGATATGTACAATGAGTGAAATATTAATAAATCGAGAGAATTAAGGAATAAATATATAAATATGAGAACAGGGTATTGCACAGGTACACCAGTAGCTGTATGAGTAGTAAGTGTATAGTCCTTAGTATTCCACAACCTTTGAAGCTTGTGATTAAGTGATATGTCTTTTATTAGTCAAGTTTAAGTCAAGTCAAGTTTATATGTACAGCGCTTTTCACGATACAAATCATTGCAAAGCAACTTTACAGCAAATTAAGTTT
>NW_015635305.1:2017256-2019516 GCF_001515625.1 Sinocyclocheilus rhinocerous
GTTGTGTGATGGCTCCCCAGCCTGACAGACTGTGTGCGGTTTGTTAGAAAATCCTTTACCCAGAAACATATGTAATCACTGACACCCAGGTTAAGCAGTTTGGTGACCATTCTGCTGGGAATGATAATGTTAAATGCGGAACTAAAGTCCACAAACAACATCCTTACAAATGTTCCCTGGTGCTCCAAATGATTCAGCGCGGTGTAGAGAGCTGTGTTGATGGCATCGTCAGTTGACCTGTTAGCTCTGTATGCATACTGAATATAATTGTTTCTTGTTTTGTTCATTACCTCGTATGTAAATTACCCTCAGCTCGCTCAGTGCTTGGTCTGGCACTGTTTATGTTTAGCTATTACTGTTATGAGTGTTTGCCATCTGTGAATTATATCCTGTTTGGATTATCATTTTGTTTAGTTTATTAAAGTAATAGTGCTGCAATTTTGGTCCGCTTTGCCTCATCTTCCTTGCCCGTGACCTAAAAACAAATTAAATATGGATCTAGCAGATGTCAGACTTCTAGGGGACCAGACCAGGGCGTTTTCACTCCCAACTCCTCACTTATTCAGGATCCCTTGGGGTCACAGTTTAACGCTCAGGATATCCATTTAACGTCATTTTTCGACATACAGGGTACTTAATTGCTTTCAATTGTTTTCCTTATGCGTCATCTCAACGATGCATGTAATTCTTTGCACATGTAAAAGTATACATTATATATATATATATATATATATATATATATATATATAATTCAGTCTCATCCGTGCTGACAATAGGAAGGGGACAATAACAACACTGTGAATAAGTTTTCATTTGAATCTGTAGGAGTGTGTTCACCAGTCACAGGGAAACCGCAAAAATGACCTGTCACTAAAAGAAGACAATCCAAATTTACTACCTACAGGCTTGTTCACACAGGAAAGGGATGAATCACAATGAAATGAAAAAATGAAAGTGTTTTTAAAAAGTTCAACTTCTTTTGACTTGACACAATGTCTTAAATACACAGACAGAGCATACTTTATGTGTGAGATGTGGTCAAAGAAATTTGGCTAGGCTGTTCATTGCATAAAATGCTTAAGTAGCTAAGTCTTACAAGTTAGTCATATTTTTTTTTTCTTTAAGACTGGTCATAACTTTTTTTAATCAATTAGATAAAAATGTATATTGGTCTAATTTGCTTTTATTCACAAAAATATTAAGTGTATAATATTCATACTTTCATAACCCCATAATCCCTACACCTACCCACTTTTTAACAACATAAAACTCCATAAGACTACGGTTATGTATTGTATAAATATTTATTTACAGGTATTTATTGATACACCACTAATTTCATCATGGTGATATTCTGTGTTTGATGTAAAAGGTTTCTTATTGAAAGCAATGGCACCCTGTACGCAGGGGCGGATCTACCGTAGTGGCAACTGCCACCCTAAGAAAAAGCTGTGCCACCCCATCTGCCACCCCAGAATTATCACAGAATAAAATATAAATGTAAGCATTGTTTCATGTGCTACTTTTCAGCCGCGGCGATGACAGAGTAACGCAAAATAATGGCAAAAACAAGTCTTTTAATAAACATAACTTTTTTTAATCAATTAGATAAAAATGTATATTGGTCTAATTTGAATCTGAAAACTAAGACTGATTATCCCTATAGCTAACTGCTACTGAGAAGCCATTTTACTCGTAAATACATCACAATACACTCTAAATTGAAGGAATTTTTCCGTATTTATTTTTTACAGGTGTTTTACCAGTGTTTTGAATTTTACACCTCATTGCATTTTTCAGCCGCGGCGATGACAGAGTAACGCAAAATAATGGCAAAAACAAGTCTTTTAATAAACTGCGCACGATGGTTGCACGCGCACGCAGCGTGCCAGTGTAGTCGGCTTCATTAACAAATGCCTCGTTTGAACCGGATCTTTTTGAGTTAAAACCACAAAGCGTGGCCCAGTTCACTAAAGAATTGTTTTTACATTTGTTCGTGAATCAGATAATTACTGCTTTTTCAGGTAACTCAGAAATCCTCTGAGAAATCTAGTCCCGTCCGGATATGTCTGAGATTCCTCGCGTAATTGTTTGGTGATCCGATTCTCCGACGCTCGCTCCACTTTCATCATGGATATAAGCCCTAACAATAACATGAAATCAATAAGAAGATGCCGATCACGGAAACTAATAGCAGAGTTAGGTAAGAATCTAGTCGTATTGCAGTTTTCTCGATTGTTAATATAACTGATTTTAGTTG
>NW_015635305.1:2020099-2020436 GCF_001515625.1 Sinocyclocheilus rhinocerous
TTTTTGCAAAACACAACACACAATTCTCTATGTAACACACAAAAATTTAACAGGAATTAATATTATGGCAAATGTGTTTGCAAATGTTTGCTTTTGAGATGTGTTTGGGATATTTTGAATGCAGTGCTTTATTTTGCAAGAGATGTGAGGCATTTTGCGTTTTGTGTGTGCAATTCTTGGATTTGTGTGTAAAGTTTTGAAAAAAAGAGGCAAAGTTTTGAAAATGTGTGTAAGCCGGTGAAAAAAACCTGTAAGAAAAACGAATAACTAGATTGAAAAGTTTGAAAGACAAATTTATGCTGGCTTGTCTTAAAGTCTTGTTTAAAAACGTAAATGG
>NW_015635305.1:2020622-2023822 GCF_001515625.1 Sinocyclocheilus rhinocerous
TGAATAGGGTTGGAGCTAAACTCTGCAGGAAAGTGGATCACGCGAGCCAGATTTGAGGATCACTGTTCTAGATGTTTGCTAAAGTGTTGCTTGTTGGTTGCTAGGATATTCTGGGTGGTTGCTAGGCTCTTGCTATGCAGTTGCTGGGGTGTTGCTAGAGTATATGGTTGATAGAGTTTGTTCTGGGTGATTACAGACATTCCCACCTCTGTTAATAACAGAAAATCAAACATTGTTTTCAAAACTGATCCAGTTTCAGTGCTTTGATATTATTGTATTTCTTTCTAATGTTAGGAAATTCAAAAGTTTTTGTTGCTCTTAAACTTGCACTAAACGTGATTATACCATCTAAGTAGCCTATGCAATTTTAATAGAACCGCATGTCTTCTTTAGTGATACAAGCTCAGAAACATTTATAACCTGTTGAAGTTTTTTATATTGTGCATTGACTTGGTGCCATGATGGATATTAAAATGTTGTTATTTATTTTTCATTTTAAACAGTATGATTTAAGTATGATTACTTAATGGTAATACAATATTTGTGAACACAATTGTGTATGTCAGACCATAAATCCACAAAAACTATGCATGGGGGCTTGCTTTGGTGTTGCCACCCCTCATAGACCCCATGCCCCCCCTTTGCCACCCTAAAAATTATTTTCTAGATCCGCCCCTGCCTGTACGTCGAAAAAAGTGATAGGCTAATGTGACGAGTTGGGAGTGAGAACGTGTTGACCAAACAATCTCCCTGGATAACTGCCTCTGCTAAGCTATCTAGTGATGGTCCTCAATGGTATTTTTGTGATTGTGTGGACTAGGTGTTGTTGCAGTAGGCTACTGTGAAGGGGACTTTAATGAACCTGTCATTTCCGCCATGATGTTATACCCTCTGCCTTCTCCTCCAGTTTCTGGTCCATCTCTGGTTCCTCGTCCACCTCTGGAAGCCCCCCCCCCTCACATATGGATGGCACGTATATGCCATCCTGGAGGAGCTTGACTACCTTTGCAACCTGATTAGGTTGGAGGTAACATCTGATATAAACAAATGCCATCGGTTCGGTTTCAACTGCTTTTTTTCCCCAAGTCTAAAAATGCATACTGTGTTACAAAACTACAGTGGCCTTTTGTGCTTTCACTTTCTGATAACTAGGTCTTTTCACATAAATGCACACATTGTGTTTGTGTGTGAACAGCAGGATAAGATGTTCAGCTGAATGTACTACTCAGCAAAGCTTTCAAATCACATGCAATTTCTTCATTTTTCATAACAAAGTGTGAATTGTTATAGAATATGAGCATGACAAAAACTGTATTGTTCAAACAGGAATTGTGTGCGCTCAAAAAGAACAATGAGTTCTCAGGTGCGTAGAGCAAAAGGGAGAAAGTTTTAGTCCAACAAGTCGCTGAATTTTTCCGCACACTGAAAAATTTTTCCAATCAGACTCATGAGCACTGAAGAAAGCATGGGCTGAATCGTCTGCTCTTTGGTCTGTTTTTAATACACTTTGGATAATAAAAACTACATTTTTGAGAGACCTTTTTTGGTCTGATTGAAAAATGTTTTCAGTGTGCGGACAAATTCAAAAACTGTATTGTTGAAATGAATTTTTCAGTTAATTGAAATCTGTATCAATAGATAGCAATAGACTACTGCAAGATGAGAGAAATGTTTCGTTGCAGTAGTTATTGGGAGACTGAATGGTCAAGGTCCATTGTGATTCATCCTTATGTAATCAAAAACATATTTATTGTTTCATACTAACATTCTTAAGTAAACAAAACACCAAATTAGCATGAATTATTTATATTTCATGGTTATATCCCACACAGATTTCCTCTGGATTAGAAAGGTTTGTATAAAAATGAATTAATAAAAGTTAAAAAGTGATTAAAGTAGTAATCATGGACATAAGCTATCCAATACTTTAACCAAAACAGCATTTCATCTCAAAACTCAAAAATATCAATGTGCTCATAATTTCTGATAGAACAAAACATTCACTGGCATCAATTAAAACGAGCCTGTATTAGTTATAGTTTCATCAGAGAAATGTTTAAAATCACAAAACAATAAATAGATCACTGTAAAATCCAATTTGACCTTACTTAGATTTAATTAGTTATCTTTACTTAGTTGTTATACTTACTAGGTTTAATTAAGTTACAGCTACTTTCAAGGCAAATAAAACAATTTACTTACTGTTTTGAGTGACACTTACTTAAAATATTCAAGTAGCCACAAAGGAACCAATGACATTAATAAACCAGTGAGAGGCAGCAGTGCATTAATATGTTGCTAATGTGCAACATAACAACAGAAGAAGAAGAAAAGAAAAAGTCTTAATAGACTTTTCACCCATTTCCTCCATGTCTGTAGTTATCTTTCACTAGTTGCATTCACTCGTTTCCCAAAGTCATCTTGAATGTTGAATTTTCAATACAACTGAAATATTTGAGAGAACATCACATAAGCTAACTTCATAAATTGATGTTGATTTCTAAAATGTGTTTTTTTTTAACTCACCATTATAGTGATTAGCGTTCCGTAACTTCGTTTATGTTACTATAATTTGCTTCCTGTTAATGCAGCAATGCATCATGAAGTCAGAGTTATTTGATTTCAAAGGAAGAAAAGTAATAAATAGGTTGCTTTTAGAAGGTGACCTATCTTCTAATTAAAGCATTGGTGTATTTTTTTGTGTGCGTTTATTAATGAACTTTTCAAATTTCGTTTTTCATAAATACCTTGGAATACATTTAATTGGGTTTATATAATTCTTAAATAGTGTGTGGTAATATGCTAAAGTCACACACAGACTTAAACATTCAGCACGTGAATCACAACAATGGTAACAATTCAATTGCATTTATTTTCATTAATTGTAACAATAACCATTTTATTTGCTCTTTTTGTTGTGCTACTACTGACTGCTACTGCTGGTTTATTAATGTCATTGGATAACTAATTAAATATGCACTAATATGTTGCTAATGTGCAACATAACAACAGAAGAAGAAGAAAAGAAAAAGTCTTAATAGACTTTTCACCCATTTCCTCCATGTCTGTAGTTATCTTTCACTAGTTGCATTCACTCGTTTCCCAAAGTCATCTTGAATGTTGAATTTTCAATACAACTGAAATATTTGAGAGAACATCACATAAGCTAACTTCATAAATTTATGTTGATTTTTCTAAAA
>NW_015635305.1:2024934-2056679 GCF_001515625.1 Sinocyclocheilus rhinocerous
GGATCAAGTACCCCCTACAGTTCTTTTTTAGTTACTAGAACTCTCGTGTAAGTAAACTATACTAACTAAGCATCTGTCAGTACAACATACTATTGCTATTTCACTTTACTTAGTTTTTTCAAGGCAATCGGTTTGCATGCTTTTTTTAAGTAAGCCCAACTACCGGTAATTAGATTTTATAGTGTATAAAGAAAAAGTATACATTTATGGCTAAATGGCTTTGAAGTCTTGTGTATTATAGCGGAGTAATTTCAATAACCATCCTTGTCGTCAAACTTCTTAATCTTCTTCTCATTTCTTCCTCTGTTCCTTTGCTTTTTGTTTTGCTTTCTATATGAAGATGGCACAGAATTTAGTTCTAATAATATAATACATAAACATATACACTATAATTGGTTGTATACATTCAGTAGTAGCGTAAAAGTGATGTATATCTCACCCTTTGCCCTTCAATAATCTCTGTCCTTGCCTATCATTTGGATCCAAACACACCTTTAACCTCCTGTTAACCTCCTTTCCTTTTCCCTTTCCTTTTGCAATCACAGTCAATCTAAGATCGGGAGGAAAAGACAAGAAACAAAAGCAATTGTTTTATTGCAATTGCCGGCTTGCAATTGTTAATTACAGTGCTCATTAATTATATTGAATCTCTAGAAGAAATAAAGATTTATAAACATTATCTTGTAATATAGGACTCATAGTATGCATACGTACATAATCTCTGTCTTTGAGCAAGAGGGACTTGGTGGGAACAATTCAACTGCACGAATCCATCTGGGCTTCACTGCTTTCGGCAGTTTGCCTCTGCATAAGCAGCGTTGTGATAACCCCCCTGCTTGCCCTATGACACAGTTAAGTTTAAAGACTAATGTACACAACAGATCCAAAGCAGGAAAACTATTGTTCCAAGCCGGTAATCACTGATTGGATTGACAGACAATAAACCTCATACAAACACACGAATAAGGAGATATTTGTTATGATGCATATTGTATATGTTTAACAGAAACACTTCATTCAATCAATGACATTAACAAACATCTCTGGAATACTTCATTCTGACTGGACAATCACTGCATTCTGTGGTCAAATATTTTTGTATAGCGACTGATAAACTGCAGAATTTTTCAATAAGGACTGTAGATTATTCATTACAGTCCATTTAATGTTTAAAAATGTCATACTTTGATGCATATGTGTTCATATACTTTAATGAAACACGAACTGCTGATCATTTTAAGTTTTACTATTTTCTTTAAAAAGAAACTTTGTTCAGACACCTTCCTGGACAACAATCACCTTTAAAAAAAAAAAGTTTTTTGTAAATTAAATCATTCTTTTATACACATGTTAACAATGTGCGTTAAAGGGTTAACTAAAAGGCTTTACTAATTGTTCTGTGCATATATGATGCAAATGTAAGACAATAGACAATAGATATCAGCTTACCTGCAGAGTGTGTAAGAGTCACTCCAAACACCAGAGCACACAACAGTGTGCGAACAACCTGATTCATGATTCACCTCACAGGCAGCTCCAAAGAAATGTTTCCTTCGTTTGCAGTCCGCTCCTTATATAGCACAGACTTACTTTCATTTTCCAATCTTCCAATGAAATGTTCTCAACAACACATCCATCATCCTTGAGGATAAAGTTGCATGGCTGGAACAGAAATGACCACTTGTTTTAACATTTGAAAGAAATCTGCATTTAAAAGTCACTAAAGACTATGTAGAGAGAAAGACAGCACAAAGAACACATCATCATTATTATTAATATTTATTTCTTTTGCTTTAGGCAAGAAGAAAGAATACATTTTTTGCCAGTCAGAATAAACCTTTTCTAAACCAAGCTTTTAGAAGTGAGTGTTGTTAAGTGAGTGATTAAACAAGGTCTTATAGTCAAACATTAACTTTCACCACCATCAAATTAATGATAAAAACATGTGCTTAGCATTTGATTGGTTACTTAGTTTGTAATGTTTGCCTTTTGGGAAGAGACTGTATTTCCTCAGAGTATTTAATTGTGTTGAACTTAACTTCACTGTGCAGAGAACAGAGGATTTAAGATTTTTCTCTGTTTTATTGGTCATATGTACAAATAGTAAAACCTAATATTATTAGTGGTGTGTGTGTTACAGATAGGAGTGATCAAATCATGTGGCGTGTTATGAAAAAGAAGTGAACAGATTTAAAAAGAAACAAAAACTGAAATGCAACTAAAATGATTACAAATTATGTAATTAAGACTCTTCCTTGAAAACAAAGCCAAAATATCAAACTTGGTCACTTATAACCAGAGGTGTAAAGAGTACCTAAAAACCATACTTGAGTAAAAGTACAGATACCTTACAGTAAAAATTACTCCACTACAGGTTACAAGTCACCAATTCCAAAACAACTTGAGTAAAGGTCTTAGAGTATCTGATTTTAACAGTACTTAAGTATTTTACTTATACTAAATATAGGCTCAAAAAATGCACTAGTCAAAGAGACATGCTAGTTAAAAAAACTGTAATGTTGTGGAGAAGCTGGGGAAAAAGACAGAGGCAAGGATCTATGTGTAGGTATTTAATGGAAAAACTAGAACAAACAATAAGCCCAAAGCCAAAAACCAAAGGGAACAAGGAACAGAATGACTGGCAAACAGACAACCATTACATTCAACAACTCGCAAGGAACTAAAGAAAAACTAGGGCTATATATACACACAGGGGGCTAACAAGCTTAAAGTGAAGTAAAGAGTAAAAGTTGCTAATATCTTTGATACTCAGTACAACTACAAAGTATCCAAAAAGATACTCAAGTACAGTAACTAATTACATTTACTCCAATACTTTACACCTCTGCTTATAACTGAAAGCATTTTTGTATTAATGCACTGAATATAAAACACCACTTCAGCCAGACGTATATGTTTTTCGTACATCCAGAGATATTACATACTGTATGTGACATCAAATTAATAACAACAAGGTCCAGTGTTTGGACAAGAGGAATGATTAGTGATCAGTAATAGAATAAATATGTACTCTATAATCATGTAGTAACATGTATGCTTTCATTTAATTTTCTACATTCATTGAATTTCTGAAAGCAAAATGATACAATGTAAAAATGTGAGATTTGAGAAGGTTGAAGATTTCCTGCATCTCAAAAGAAGGTCACAGTCATAAAATGTGGCCTCTTTGTTTTCTTTTCTGTTCCTTTCTTGTGAAGATATGGGAAAATTCAGTTCAGTCCCTGTGCCAAGGTTATTGAGGGGAGTGGATGGCTTAAGAACTGAACTGAAACTGGCACTGCGATGAAATGGCCAGAATGGTTCTGAATTAACTCTAGAAATGAGCTGGCTTAGAAGTGAGAAATATAGAACTGTATTTATAGAATACCGGTACTTAAAATTAGGGAGCTGCAAAAATGAATGAGTGTAATTAGTCTGAAGCAGGGTTAGGGTTAAGATCCAGGCAGAAAAATGTGTAACAAAATTCTGTTTAACAAAACCAAAAGGGTAAATCTGATACAGTATGTGTATGCCAACACAAACAGCCAGTGTCATTGAGTAAACTAAGCAAACAAGCCAATAAACGTAACCCCAGGAATCAAGGACAATGGAACAAAGCACATGAGCAAAAGATCATAGGACAGAAAAACTAGGAATTAGTCAAATAAAATTCTGCATAAAAGAAGGGAAATGCAGCTGTATTGTAGATAATCACAGAAATGAACAAAGAGGAGAGTCAAAATATGATAGATAGATAATTAAATAAATAAATGTTTTTTTTTCTGTATGCCTACAACCAAAATAAATTCCTTGTACATTGTATATTAATACATGACAAATAGAATCTGTGTTCTAACTAATGCAATAGTTCTAATACTAGGAAAAGGTAGCAAATATTTAGACCTATTTATGATTAGATCTATATATTTAGAACAAAGACTATAGAAACATCTAGACAAGTTACTAAATTGTGACAGGACTTAGAACCAAAATACTGCCGATGGCGCTCTCTAGTGGTGAATCTACATATTTGTAAAAATGAGCTATGGTGAAATTATTTGACGTTTATGAGAAATTAGCCTATAGTGTTCCCACCCTGTTAACTTTTCTGCATGCCTTCATCATTTATTTTTGCTACTTTTTACCCTGGTTCCAGATCCAGACCTTCTATAAACTATAATGGTGTTAACAAACGTGAAATAAACATTTTGCACACAATTGCACTCAATTTTAATATGATTTTACCCCAGTTTGTTGAAAAAATATGTGAAATATTATTTAATTCTGTGCAGTTAGGAGGATATATAAAATGCTGGCTATCGAAATTAGTCTAGCAAAGCAAAGCAAAGGAGACAACCACTGTATTGCAAAAATGTTTAAAATGTCACATAATCTATGGTAGAAATAACACTGTTGGTAAGCTTCATGAGTTTTAGTTAATGACCGAATTTTCTTGTGGTGCATACATGTCCACTGTTTAGTAGACAGTTAAACAAACTAGAAGCATGTAAAGTGCATTTAAGAGTATTTTAGTTATTTTTCTGAGAAATAATAAAGCAAGAGTACATTTCTGAGAAATAAGAATTAACAGGCCCACAAGTCCATTCTAACCGAAGAAACGCCCATCTTTTTCCTGATTGGTAAGAGCTGCTTTCAGTTCTTTAAAATTGAATCCTGCATATCTCAGAAATTGCTGTTCGATTAGTTGCTGCTCAGTTATATAACAACATGATAGAAAAGTATGGAGTCAAAATAATGCCACATATATATGCAAAATAATAAAGTTTTGCAAAAGAAAATAAAGTTTTGCAAACGAAATACTGTTGTGAAGTACGGTTTGTCCTCCCGCTGTATTGAGGTCAAAGTGGAATGATGCTGTTGTTCCTTTAAATGCTCTCACCCAGCTGATGATCTACGTCACAGCATATGACCCGAATTACAATATCATTTTATTTCTTTATTGTTTTGGCCGCGGATTTAGGAACAACACAGACCACAAGCGTCGAGTCGTAGTGTATAACTGTCCAAAACAGTCCTGAATAAACATGAGCTAGTTTCCACTGAGAGCTGAATGCAGTGCGAGCGGAGGGTTGTGTTGACGCAGAGCGGTCACATGAATTTGAACTGAAGATGGCGGACCACAGCTCAGGAACATCGGAGCAGCACAGCAGTGAAGTTTCAGAAACTTTAGTGTCATCTAATGAATTTCTCAAACCCCACATGCAGGACAGCGATGGACATACAGCCAACAGTCCAGAGGAGTCGCTTTCTCCTGCCTCGGTGATTTACTTTAAGGAGGCGCTAACTTATAACTCAAGTATACAGTTTACAAAGACAAGCTGCTCTTCTCTTCCTGCCCCAGTGCGATATGAATTCCAGATTGAGAAGACTAACAAGAAAACAAGAAGTGAGTATATGT
Organism: Sinocyclocheilus rhinocerous; assembly: GCF_001515625.1. Classification (NCBI taxonomy): domain Eukaryota; kingdom Metazoa; phylum Chordata; class Actinopteri; order Cypriniformes; family Cyprinidae; genus Sinocyclocheilus; species Sinocyclocheilus rhinocerous. The sequence goes on from NW_015635305.1 coordinate 2,030,354, forward strand.
TATGGTCGGCTGCACATGGGCTTATTTGATAGGATCTGATAGTGTTTGCTTCTCTTGAACACAAGCCTTATGTTTCAATGTTAACAACATTGCACAATGACAGCCACTCCGACGTTTATGCAAGTTTGCAGCTTCTGTCTTTCTTGGATTGGTGTTTTGTGTTTAGTTTTTTTTTTAATTTATGACTTTTAATTCATAAGTCAATAATAACCCACAGCTAGCACAAACTGTCTACTACACCAGGGGCCCGTTCTTCGTACGTCGCTTATTACATCCGAGATGAAATGTCACATCCAAGATGATATCGGGCTAATCAGGATCTGGCTAATTCGGTTCTTCGAACGCATCTGCTGTTGATGATTAGTATGGCTGGATTGAGTTATCGAAGATAATTGCGTGTTCATGGGTTGGTTTAAAAGGGGCTATGTATCGATACTCGAAACCACGATCAGCAATGCAGCGATTGGCTGGCGGCAAGACAGCCACGTAATGACATCATATAATTAATAAAGACACCTGACGAAAAACTTGACAAATTTTTGGACTTTTATAAGAAAGAAGCAATCAGTTGTAGTATTAAAACAACTAAAAACAGATCCAAAACTAAAAGCTAAAACTTTATAAATACTACCTATACACATTTTAAAAATAAAGAGATTAAATAAAAATGACAAATGCATACAACAAAATTTCAAAACTGATAAGAAAAGTATAAGAGGTATAAGAGTATAATAATGATTCTAACACAACACTAAGGCAAACACCAGAAAAACAACAACTACATATGTGTATGTACAACCACATACACATACATACATATATATATATATATATACAACAAATACACAAAATAATGTTCTTTTTAGCAGCATCATATGACCCCTTTAAAGTGTACAAATAGGATCATCTCCTAATCCTTGAGCTGATGCTCCCCATGAGAAATATTACTGGTTGAGTGTGCGTCCTTGCTATTATTATGGTCAGATTTGGCTGATTCTGAATAGCAAGTGAGCTGAGCTGCCTACCTTGCCCACAATTTTGGCCATCATAGTCATGTAAATGACTGGAATGCACATAATGATGCCCAAAACTGCTTTCTGTGTAGGTTGTCACTTGATTTTCTCTGTTTTTTAAACATTCTTTTGGCGTATAACAGAGATAATTTTTGAACCATTTGAAACGTTAATTAAGGTCTCTTAAAAGCATATTTTGCAGTTTGTGCCGTGATCTTACATCCAAACCAATCATGATTCTGTATGACTGTCCTTTTCATAAATATATGTATTTCAAAAAGTATGTCAAATGAGTAGGATGTCTAAATATGCAGTATTCATGAAACCGTATGCATTCTTGCCTGCTGAGATTTCTGTGTGCAAGTGTGCAACCAGTTTGCTATCCCATAAATCCACAAGAGCCGAGTAGCTGTCAGATCTGTGAAGCTCTGTGAGTCCCGCAGTTTTTTTTCATGGTTAAATTGTACTTGTTTAACAACACCCAGGTAAATTATTTTCACAGTTTTTCTTAGTACATCACAGGTCAAAGAACATACTGGTTGAAGGCTGATAGTGAAATACCAGGTACATCTGGAAAATGTACCATTCTATTCAGTTGCAATGGACTCTTGTGCAGCTTTTTTAAAAAGCGTACATTTTGAAGAAATTAAAGATTGGATATGATTTTATTATTTTTGTGGAAAAAGTGAAAATGAAAACACTATATATATATTTTTTTCTTTTGTGATTGCTTGCTTCCGAGGGTTAAATCAGACTCATACAGCCCATTTGTCACACTTTGTGAATTATTTAGCAGTGCAGTATAATGGTTCAATATCTGTAATGATATATCTTGCTAAGAGCTGCATCACTGAATGATGTGACATCACCACATTATTTTGGTATTTTCATTTACATGCATTGAAGTTTTAGAGATACACTACCGTACAAAAGTTTGGGGTCTAAGATTTTTTTTTTTTTTTAAGTCTCCATTGATATGATCAATAATACAGTAAAACTGTAATTTTGTGAAATATTACAATTTAAAAAAACTGTTTTCTGTATTATTATATTTAAAAATGTATTCTTGTGATGGCAAAACTGAATTTTCAGCAGCAATTACTCCAGTCTTTTATATTTTAATATATTTGATGCTCAAGAAACATTTCTTCTTATTATTAATTGTGAAAACATTGTACTGCTTAATATTTTTGTGCATTTTTTTCAGGATTATTTAAAGAAAAAAAAGAACGGCATTTATTTAAAATATAATTTCTTTTGTAACTTTACAAATATCACTTTCAATTCAATGTGTCCTTGCTCAATTAATTTCTTTAAAAAAATCATACTGACCCAAACATTTGTCCGTAGTACCTTGATAGTTATTAATTGATAGTTTTCAGTGCTTTTGTCTTGTAAATAATAAGATTTGAATATTAGATTACTGCTAATATTCAAACCCCGTTTTACATGACTTTGCATATGAGGTTCTTCTCTTTTCAAAGGAACTTTCAAAATGTGATCGTTTTTACAGAGTATCCATCAAATTTTTTCATCACGTTTGTTTCATACACGGTTTAATATGAGTGGCCAGTTTGCTCCTTCTTTATCAGCAATGTTCTGGTTCTCAATCAGTAGTACTTCCATCCTTCTCTTGTGCGACATGTGGATCTTTGACAACAGCTCCCCCCTGCATCTGACAGGCCTCTCGGGAGCTGTGCCCCCCTCCACCATCTGCTCACGTGATTCCCACAATCCTCCTCAGCATCGCGGCAGCCATCTTGGCCAACACCCTCCCATTTGCAGTGCATGCAGCCAATCCGGTGAAAGCAAGCGTCTGGGCTGTGAGGGAGGGACTGAGCGAGAGAAAGAGACATCTCTGATTGTAGCTCCGCTGAGGCTCACACAGCATCTCAATCCCCTGGCTGTGCTGAGCCAGAGAGCACTGAAGCCTTTATTCACACGGAGGATTTTAGCTGTCGCTGCTCATTCACTTGGCGAGGCCATTGAGTCCCAGAAGAATAGCATCCTTTCGGCCAGGTTTGCCGTGGACTGCTTGTTTATTTTTTCCCTTCTTTCTTTGTTTTCCTTGACTGTTTTTTCTTTCTCCTTTGTGCTGGAGAAGACTCTTGCTTGGACTGGATCGTTATTCCTATTCCCTGCTCCTGACTCTTCACTGAGGGCCGTCATCGTAAGTGTTGTTGTCGTCGCAGCAGCTATCAGCTGAGTCACCATGTCTGATCTGACTCCCCAGAGCGAAGCCCCCACCCCCACTACAGACAAGATCACACAGGCTGCCAGAGAGACCATCTACCTATGCAACTTCCGTGTGTCGGTGGATGGCGAATGGCTGTGCCTGCGCGAGCTCAACGACATCTCGTTAACGCCAGATCCCGAGCCGGCTCATGAAGGTAGGCGCACAGCATCACTAGGCCTCTGTGGCTTCTATCGTACTGGGCGGTGCTCGCCCAACCTTCCACCATCATGCTCTCAGCATTCCCGCAGGCCTGCTTGGAAATGTAGTTTTTATGGAGAACAAGTATTTGTTTCTCACTGAGTGGTTTGAGAGAAGCTATTCATATCCTGTTTTATTCTAATTCAATTATTGTCACATTGAACAAATTGAGTATGTGCACTGTTCGGAAAATCCCTCCAATAAACAAACAAAAAAAAGTTTTTGACAGACTGTTAGACTTTTAGTGTCATTGACTGTAAGACAATTTGGATTGTTGGTCATAATTTTTTAAACAATACTTAACACCAAAAAAGCTGACACTAAAAAGCAATGACTGTAAAGATAACTACATTAGCATACACACCAACAGAATATAATATTTGGTTCTTGTTATTAGTGCATGCTGCAGTTATGTTCGAGCTCTTTAAAGCAGGATGAATTCTGATTGGCTGACAGTGTTTTTATTCTTCATCATCTGGAAAACAGTCATTCTGAACGTGATCCCAACGATATTGTTCCTCTGTATCATTATAGCTGTGGTGTGGACTTCCCTATTATTAAACCTTTATAGTTATCGTGCTTGGTGTGAATGGGCCTTTAACAAATGACTTAATATTGTTTGAAATGTTATTTTTCTCTGTTGAGTTTAATAAAAATAAAAGGCATTTTGCAAATTTGCTTATCATTTGGTTTTCATTTATTCACTTTTCTGAAGAGAAAAATAAGGCAATAAATTGTTTTCTAGAATAGTGATGGTGTCAGACCTCAATTGTTTTGCTAATCCAGTGCATTACTGGAGAGTCACGGCTTATCGTGCCAAAGGTTAAAAGGTTAACATCATATAGACACAGTACTGTTGCCCTGGAGACAGGCCTGGGATTCCCACTCAATCAAATGTCTTGAAGTTATGTGATCAACTGGCAGTAGAGAAGATGCAGCCAGGGCCACTAACAACAACAGTTTAATCGAATGTATTTTATCTTCATTGGGCGAGCAGAAAACAGGCATGTAGAAAGACAAGGAATAGAAAACATTATCTGATAAGGTGTTTACAGAGTCATCCTCTGAGATGATTATATACTACAGAAGTAGTTGTTTGTTGGTCAAGCATTTTCACGAATTGCATCACCTTTGGACTGGTGTGATAAACATCTGATATTTTTAGTGTCACATCGGCCCCCAGGGTTCAGAGCCAACAGAAGTTAAGACAGTACTATTTCCTCTCCGGTATTTTTTTCATAGACGTTTTACAACAAATATTCTCTTCAATTAAGCCACTGCATATCAGTCAGTGCTGATTAGTTGCCATTTTGCCCTTGATCTGTTTCACTGCATGCAGATGTTCTTTGTAGTATTTGGTGTGCTCTGCCTCATTAAGTGTCACTTATGGTTTTATTTCATTTTTGTTTCTTCTTTTCCGTCTCAGCCAAGCGACATAGAAACTCTATGAATAAAAAGAAATCTATCATGATTTACTCGCCCTCGTGTCGTTTCAAACCTGTGTGACTTTCTTCTGTGGAATAGGGCTGTCAAAATGGCTGAAAAACTACATTCGAATTTTGTACTGAAATATTATCAATATTCGAATATAAAATGCATAATTTCAGTTAGGGTGAAGAAAAGCTTTTCGGGAAAACCCCCCGCCATAAAGTCTCTATGTTTTTTTTTATTTTCAAAGTTAAACTTGCATTAATTTTAAATTTCTAAACATGCAGCTATTTTGTGCGAGATGCGAGTGCAACGGTGATAGATGTCCCTCTAGAAAAAATGCGCGAAATATGCGTTCTGTGTGAATGGCTTGGTTTCAGTTTTGTCTCCGCATTGATGTTCACGAAAAACTTTCTTTCATGTTTTACAGAAGAGAGAAAGTCATACATGGAAGTTTGGAACTACGTGTGGTAAAAGATTATTTTTTGTTTGTTGCTGTCCCTTTAAAGCTGTCGTGGAATGAATCTAACAAAAAAATATTCCAGTGCTGTGGATAAAAAGGAAATATTACATTCTTTCCTGAGGCCTTCTGTCAAACAAATCGGTTTAGATAAGTTGCCACTAGAGTCTTGCAGGACAAGTAGAGCATTGTTTGAGCTCCTTCTAGTGTAGTCAAATTACTTCATAGTTAGTAACTGTCTTCTGATCCAGATTTGCTGACATGTTATAATAGTGGCTCTTAATGACCATCAGCACTCAGTTTGCTATTAATAGTCTCTGTTGTAGTGCTTCTAAAGTCATCCACTAAAGTAAGATTTGCGCAAATGTATGAGCTTGGCTCTGTAGATAAAAGTCTACACACTCAAATTTCCTACAACATAATGTGCATTCCCTCTTGTTGTTGCTTTGGTTTACTCCCATGATGTGCATGACCCAATCCTTTACTGCTTTTTTTCTGTTTTCCATTGCCTTTTGCAAAGACTCATGGGAGGATTTCACAGATTTGGTGGAGCAAATGCAAATGCTTGATGAGTTTAAAGGTGCGTATGGTGGCATCACTCCCTCCAGTCCACCTCATCCCCGCCTCGGGCACCATCCTAAAACCACAGCTGCATGGCCGTGCAGCCCTGTCTTTACCAAACCAACCTCCCTGAACGGCACATTCGCACCACAGCTTCTAAAGCTTTACCTCTTGTGCTCATGTTCTTTTGTTCTCTTTATTTTTCTTCATTTTTCATTATCTCCCTTCCTATTGGTTTGATGTTTCCATCAATAGCTTTGTCTCTGTGACTTTTTTCGCTAGCTCTCTTTGTAGCTAGCAAAATATTTGGCTACCCATTTGGCTGGATTGCTCTTGTCTGGCCTGTTTTTTTTTTGGCTGTTTCCCTGCCCCACCCCATTCTCTGGCTGATTTGGCATGTCGCATGGTTTTACTTGCATTTCATACTATCATTGATCGATTTATTCCCTGTAGAGACATTAAACATTAATGATTCAGAGACTTCTTATGCACTAAAAAACACACTAAAATAATCTGTCCTTACAGTGAAATAGTTTGGTTTCTGTAATTTGTATAACCTTTGCATAGGCATGAAGCTATAGCTTGTCTTATTCTTTGCTGTGTGACTCTGCAAAGCTACAAGGTCTTTAATACCTGGTGAAAACGGATTTTTAACAGTAAAATCTTTTGGTTTTACAATTAATTTCAAGGTCTTTGAACAACTTCATTCTTCTTGTTGCATTAACAATTCAATATTATTTTATAAGTAATGACCATTTAAAATAAACTTCCATCAAATAAAATGCCATCATTTTTCATTTTAAAAGTCAGTGTACTGTGGAAAAATGACCCACTGCCTCCTGGATCATTTCTCCTGTCTCAACACCTGAAAAGTAATGAGATTTTGGTGCAATGTAAGTGCAATGAGATGGGAAGCTTGACTAAATGCTAAATGAGTCCATCATGGCCCATTTGTAAAATCAACCCAATTGATTTTAAAGGGAAAAAAACCTATACCAGCCTTTCTATTGCCCAGCACTGTCCTCATGAAAAAGGTCACTGCTATTCGTGAACAGACATGGATTGAGAGTCTTAATGATGAAATGATTGCATTACTGTGGGTGTGTTTTGGTTTAGACAGGGTGAGGCTTGAGAACTCAAACTCGAAATTCAGTTCAGTAAAAACAGATTTACTGTAGTGATTGATTTACTCTTGTGATTAATTGTAAGGTTGAATTGAGATTATCCTGAAAACAACAGCTTTCAAAACAATCATCTGTTCATTTTTATCTGAAAATGTCTCCTGAGGAGCATGATTGAGGTGGGATGAAATCTGTATGCGTTTGATGCATTTCACATTGCATCAACTACAATTTCATAAGTCTTAGCCAGACATAGATGTAACCACGTAGCCACAGTCAATGGGAAGTTCTCAAGAAGCCTTTCTCTGAGAAAACCCTCATATATTGCTTATATCTCATGCTCAAACCTGTTAAATACTGTGTAGAAAAATTCAGAGTTAGAGAATGATGTTTTAATTCATGCTTGATTTTTTTGATTTCCAGATCCCAAGGATCCCATTGCCATCGAGAGGCTTAACCTGATGAACATGGCCAAGCTGAGCATCAAGGGCTTGATTGAGTCTGCACTGAACCTGGGTCGCACACTGGACTCAGACTATGCCCCACTGCAGCAGTTTTTTGTCGTCATGGAGCACTGTCTGAAACACGGACTTAAAAGTAAGCGCAACAAATCCCAACCCAAATTCTGCTGTCCTTAGAGTATTCGCTGGTCCTCATTTATATCCTTTACGCAATAATCATCTGCTCATTAATTTAGATAATTACTGATTGCACAGTATTTTGGTATGTAGTGTTTATTCAGTCCGTTTTCATTTTTTTCCTAAACATTTACATTTTTTTTTTTTAGGTAAGAAGACATTCCTTGGCCAGAATAAGTCTTTTTGGGGTCCTCTGGAGCTTGTAGAAAAGTTGACTCCAGAAGCTGGTGAGATCACAGCCAGCGTCAAAGACCTTCCTGGGCTCAAGTAAGAAGATGTTTTCAACTTGAACATGTTGTTGTTGGTTTTTTTTAATGCATACTGTGTTTCTGATTCTAAAGTTGTTCTTTTATCCCAGAACCCCATTAGGAAGAGGCAGAGCATGGCTTCGTCTGGCCTTAATGCAGAAGAAGCTCTCAGACTACATGAAGACCATCATCAACCGAAAAGACCTACTAAGGTACAATTACAGCTTTTGGTCTCTAGTATAAAAGCCGTAATTGTGATTTTGCAACCCAGTTTTGTAAATGTCTTATATTTGATGTTGTTGTGTTCCTCAGTGAATTCTATGAGCCCAATGCTCTTATGATGGAGGAGGAAGGAGCTGTCATCGCTGGGCTGTTGGTGGGCCTGAATGTCATTGATGCTAACTTGTGTATGAAAGGGGAAGATTTAGACTCACAGGTATCTGTTAGTTACTGTACATGAGTAATGAAGGAACCGCAAATGATGGAACAAAGCGTTATCTTTGTTACATTTTCTTTGTCCTTTCAAGGTTTTTCTCCAAAGTGTGCTGGCCAAAAGGCGATACAGGGTAATAAGATCTCCTCTACTCTCTTAATAGGTTGGAGTCATAGATTTTTCCATGTATCTGAAAGATGGCGCGCACAGCAGCAAAAGCACAGAAGGGTGAGTCCATTTTCAACTCCCTCAATGGAAGCTAATTGTTGTAGTCTGACAGTTATTGGACTGCTCTTTGCTTGCAGTGATGGACAGATTACAGCTATTCTTGACCAGAAGAATTACGTTGAGGAACTGAACAGACATTTAAGGTGCAGTCCCTTTACCCAACATCAGACTTGTGGAGTGTGTTTGTGACTAGCTGCTCATTTGGAAAGCATGAGCAATCTCACATTGTCACTCTAAATTCCCCTTTCCCAGTGCGTCAGTGAATAACTTGCAAGCCAAAGTGGATGCACTGGAAAAATCCAACACAAAACTTACAGAGGAGGTGGGTAGTAATTATAATTTAATGGATTACTGAAGATGTGGTAAATACAAGAGCGTAATAAACAAGAGACAAATGATTTACATAACTGATAGATAATTTACATGTTAGCAGAATTGAATTCACATGATATATTTATGCACACAGCTGTGTATACACTACTGTTCAGAAGTTTTAGGTCAGCAAGATTTTTAAAATGTTTTTCAAAGAATTCTCTTATGCTCACCAAGGCTGCATTTATTAGATCGAAAATATAATACCATGAAATATTATTACAATTGAAAATAGCTATTTTATATTTTAATATATTTTAAAATGTTATTTATTCCTGTGATGGCAAAGCTGAATTTTCAGCAACAAATAAAAACCTGTTGTAACACTTCTTGTTTGTAACATTTTTGTAACTTTACTGTCTTATCTTTACTATTACTTTTGAACAGTTTAATGCATCTTTGTGATTAAAATCATTTTTTCCCCCAAAAAATAAGTGAAAAAGTGTGGTTATGTGGTTTATTGACACAGCTTGTGGAATTTAGTAAAGTAACGAGATAACTAGTTGTGAATACATGCTAGTAATGATTTCTTGTTCCAACTGCTTGTGCATGTGTTCTTGATATTTAGCTTGCTGTGGCAAACAACAGGATCATCTCTCTGCAGGAGGAGCTGGAAAGGGTGAAGGAGGAAAGCTCTTACGTAGTGGAGTCTAGTCGCAAGGTGAAGAACATTTTTGATCCCACAGTGCTGATTGTTAACAATCATTCAATAGAACAACATTGATTGTTGCTCATTATTCAAAAGTAAGCCTCAAGCTCATAGTAGTTCTTTGCTCTCATATTTGACCTGTATTTCTCTTGAAGGCATCAAGGGCAGATGGTACCGCAAACGGTCAAGTGTTTGGAGAAACTCGCAAACAGCTCAAAGAGGAAACTCAGCTCAGACTGGCGAGTATGCCATTAATGTGTATATCGTTCTCTTTATCTTCAAATTCATCTCTGATATGGGGTCTTCAAAGAATCGAGTCAGTGTTCTTTCGATTAGAAGTCTGAAGAACCTGAATCCTTGAGTGTTAATACCTTGTGTATTATTTGTGTGTTTGTGTAGGATGTGGAGAAGGAGTTGGAGGTGCAGATAGGGATGAAGCAAGAGATGGAGCTGTCCATGAAGATGCTAGAGAAGGACATCTGTGAAAAACATGATGCTTTGGTGGAGCTCAGACAGCAGTTAGATGAAATGCGTACACTCAACCATGAGCTCTCCATTAAGTCACATGTAAGCTTATGCAACTTATTCAGTTATATTTTTGAATAACTAAACCTGGCTCTCGCCATAAACATAGCCACAGAGGCTGACATGCCGTTAAAAAAGGAAGAAAACAGTCACAGGTATGAAAGAGAGAGACACATTTCCATTAAAAAAAACATGCTTCTCACAATTCACAGATTTCACACACGGAAGCTGCTTGTAAGCAGCATATATTTATTTTCCCTCCCCATTTTAAAAGGTTACACTATGGTGGAGTGACAACGAAGTGATCTGATTTGACAGTGCCAAAATAAAGAAGCAAGTAGAGTAGACTTGTGGTGCCGAGTCACCATAGCATGTTTAAATTTCAGGAATTTCTATTCATCTGTCTGAATCCTGCTGTTGCTTCACTGGGCTTGTATGTGTAGAACTACAGTAGTACCACTTATCTAATGTAGCAATTTATTTTTGATGCTGTGTGTTTGTGTTTGTGTTTGTGATTGTTGTCTGTGTTTTTCTGGCTTGTAGAGCTCAGAGGCCGGTGCAAAACAGAAAAGTGACATCATCAGCCGCTTGGAGGAGAAAACAAACCAGATGGGGAGCATTATTAAACAGTTGGAGAGCAGGTAAAGGAGTCTTAACTACATAAACACAGCATTTACACATGACATGTACACTGCAAAACAAAGAATGGGGTTCAAAAGTCTGAGAGCACAAGTGAAAATGCCTCTTCTAATTTCAATAAACAATATATAACATAGGAGCATATATACTGTATGTACACAATATTATCAATTAATATTGACCTATACTAATAAATGCTTTAAAAGTTAGTTACATTTACATTTATAGTTTAAATCATTTTTAAAGTTAACAAATTGAACCTTAAAGCGTTATACAACTAAATTGTTATACACTTTTTATTGCAAATGAAAAATTAGATTTTGAATCATAGATTTTATCTGTGAACTTTTGAATCTTACCGTATATAACTAATTTTCCAAAGGAGGTTATTGTTCAGGATGGGCAGATTTCCTTAATCGGTGAATGATCATAAATACAGAGTGCAGATCACATATATATAGAGCACAAATAAGACAAGTCCACTCTTTCCTGTTTCAGTTCTGTTGCCAACCTGTTGGAGGCAGCAACGTGTGTGTTTCTACAATAACTTCTGCTCTCCGTCTCTGTCTTCTCTCAAACACTTCTTTGCTTTTTCCTGTTCATTTGACATTTTTCACATGCTCATTCTCTTGTGTTTCTACACCTTTTTCCTGAGCAGTGAGAAAGACATGGCTAAACAGGCACGAAACTTGAACACAGCTGCAGGAAAACTCCTTCAGAGGCAGCAATAAAATGATCGCAGACACTAGATAGTTTACAACAAAAAAAAACTAAAAAAAAGATCTTCAGTTTGATTTTGCATAACATGGATGACTAGGGTGTTTATTTTATTACTGAGTTTCAGATCCATTGCTGTTATTCTGTCTTTAAGCCGGACTGAAAACTACAGATCTTGCTTCTGTGTTGCCCCCCAGCCTAATCTTTCAATATTGTACACCTGATCCAGTGCTCCTGTCTCTAGTCTCCTTCTGTATGTTTTAGCCAAAGTAAAATGCAGCTGTTTTGGCATCTTAGAACAAAAATGGCAGACATGTACATTTTAAGTAATGGAAATGCATCTGTCTTGTATCTTTACTTCTCAATACTGAAAAAATACTTCTCAAACCATAACCCAGTTCGGTACAGCACGGGGAAACATTCCTAACAAAATTGTACAATCGTTTTATACTCGATATAAAAGTATGCAACACCATATTATTCGGTTAAAAGTCTTTGACCTGAATATTAGACCAACCTGCTTAAGTTTCATGATGTTGAGTGCTTTGATGGATGCCCAAGCTGACAAACAGGGTGTTTATTTCAGGCTTATTCAGGAGGTTATGTTAGCTTTTTTTGGAAGAAATGATGTTGAGTGCTAGATGGCGTGCCTCAATTATTTTACAGCTTATTGTAAAATTAATTGAAATCTGAATTTGATGCAGTGGTAGTTGATGCCAAATGTCTTTGGAAAGATATTTGTGACACCAAGCTTTACGGATTCTGCAAAAAGTCTGGATGATAAAATCCTCTAAATTGTGAACGGACTGAAGTGTATGTAGACATAATTTAGATGTGAAATGTAGTACAAACATAGCTTAATAAAAAAAACAAATCAGACACTTGTCAGACTACTTTGCCTTCTTGAGCTTTTACAGTTTCTGCTCTAGCCACATGCTTCCTCCTACGTTCCTCCCTTAGTTCTTCTTTATGCTTTTATTATTCAGTTCATCTTCGTTTCCCATGGCTTTTAGTTTTAATTTCACCTCATGAAGTTAATGTGGCCCAACTTCAGATGTAAGAAGGTGGAACGAGAGCGGGACCTGGCTGACGAGGCCAATCGACTCTTCAAGCAGGAGTTTGGAGACAAGATTGAGAGTCTGCAGGAAGAGGTGGAGCAGTTACGGAGACAGAGGTACTGAGATTTACTTATTGTTGTGACGTTACATATACTGGTCAACCAATATATTTGGTTTCATAGCTAGTAAGCAGATGTTAGATAATAATAAGAAATGGCACTTAAGCACCAAATCAGCATAGTAGAATGATTTCTGAAGGATCATGGGACACTGAAGACTTTAAGATGTTTGTCACTGATCTCATCACTTATTTAGCAGTGCTTTTTGAACCCCGGCTGAAGCACAAAAGTTAGTTTTCATTGTGATTTAACCAGATGATTGCACAGCCACTGCTAATGTTGTGAAAATTACAAACACGTTACGAAAGACGTTGTCTTTCTTGATATGATAGATGGCTTTTGGAACAAGAGCTCAGGAAATGGCGAGAGAATCCTGGAGGCCACATACCTGAAGCTCTGTTAGGAAAAACCCCACCTCAGAGAGACATGAGACAGCATGTGGAGGACATCAGAAGGGTGAGACCTGCTTTCCACTTTAGTGCCATTCAGTTGCTTTTTCTGAGTGTGCTGTTCCCTGAAATTCAGGCTTTTTGTTTTTATATAGGAGTTAGAGTCTGTTAAAAAAGAAAATGATACATTGCGTACTGCGCTTGAGGAAAAGTCAAGTCCGAGTTCCAGTTTGTAAGTCTTAAATGCTGGATCAGTTGCATACAACTCGATTTATCTACTGCAATGTTATTAAAATTAAACCGTCTTTTTCTCAGGACGCTGTCACATGAAGATGAACAGGTACTCTACATTTAATCAGTAATTCTTTTTTCTTTTTTTTATCAGAGAGGTTCCCAGCAAAAATTTCTTATTTTTATCTTACTTGATAGGACCAGTCTCTTTGTAAAGACACTGACCCTACCATCTGCCCAATGTGTGAAAACCAAGACTCTCTGACTACACCCAAGGTACCCCAAGCAAGGAAATTTTAACATTTAAGCTACAGTACAACAATCCTCAGCAAACTAATCATTGCTTTTTAATAACATGTTATAAAACTTCACTACTGTTCAAAATTTTGGGTCAGTAACACGTATAATGTTACAAAAGATTTCTATTTGAAATAAATGCTGTTCTTTTGAACTTTTAACAATAACAGAATACAAGCGCAACTGTTTTCAACACTGATAATAGTAAGGAACTGTTTCTTGAGCACCAAAATAACATGTCTTTTTAAACATTTCAGAGGCAATGTAAGAACTGCAGTGGTGTGTTCTGTGAGAACTGCATGGCCAATGAACTTCCTCTGCCCTCCTCCATCAACCCTGAACACGTGTGTGACGTTTGCTACTCACAGTTACTGCAGCAGTACGCGTCCTCCCCTTCCTGAGGGGGCGCACATTTCTGAGCACATATTATTCTGGCAGTAGTTGAATGGGTAATCCATGACAAATGACACATCACATTCTAAATCATCAATCAGTACCAGGTATCTCAGTTAAGCAACATATCAGTTATTTTGTTTGCATACAACATTTGCCAAAAAGGGATTATTTTTTACAAGCTCTTGTGGGAAATGCTTTAAAGATTTTCATGATTTCATATAATTCTTGAGGATGAGTGAAGCTGTCCACCAAGTGGATTTATGTGATTCTAGTACTTGAATTGTCTCCATGTCATTCATGATGGCAAGCAGGATATACAATAACAAAATAGTGACGTATTAATAATATAAATATATATATATATGAATTAGGAGATGATGGATTGTAGACCGGATAGTGTCAGCTTTTTGAAAACTATGGCACTAAACAATGCACATGAACTAACATTTTTAACTTTTGAGTCCAAAACTCATCAGTTGTCTAAGATACAATTCAAACAAAACAGCAAATTATGGAGCTCGTCACAGAGAAGACCATAATTGAAACTGAAATAAAATGAAATTATGTACAGAGATAAAAAGGTAGTTTTATGCTTGTGTAAGAATGCATTTTATTCTTAATAGCTGAACAATAAAATTTTTATTATAATTTGGATTTCTCAGGCTAAGTCATTTTATACATACATGCAATATTTTTGGCAGAATTAAAGCTTGGTGAAAGACAGGAATGGCTTGGCGTGTTTGGGTGCTACAATGATAAACAGCACTTACTTACATCTGCATCTCATGTGTTTGAAGGGTTTCATAAAGTTACAAGTACAACAATGGAACGGTTACTGTTTTAAAAACTTTGGACACTTCCTCTACATTATGACTGTTTTGTTAACACTGCGTCGATCTGAAATCAGAAATAAATATCCAAAAAGAAACACAACAGGCAATAATTGTGAAGTTCTCTTTTAATGTTGGTTATATGTATTCTTGTAATATACATTGAATCACTTTCATTAAATGGGCTGGGATGCAATGCATTAAGACAGTTTAAATAGTTTACTTTCATCCTATTGTTCCTCCCTTGATGCTGATGAATTCAGAAACAGCTCAACATATCTCTTCACTGAACAACGGGAAAAAACAAAGCCAGGTTAGTCATGTTTGTATTTAACATTTTGGACCACATTTGGGTTATTTCAGATGAACACCCATATTGCTTACTTATATACTCTCTGTCTTTGGACATGGCTAAAACGGCATCTTGATGTGTTCTGAAGTAGGCATCTGCCTCACCGGTGGGTCGTCCGTCAGGGCCATACTCTACAAGAACCTTCACCAGTCTGATAGGAACGAAAAACTAGAACAGAAATTACACCTCAGTCATTTGGTGTAGATTATACACTGGGCAAGATCAATTGAGGTCTTAAGGAGTTATTCCACTCCTCTTGACCACCTCATTAATCAAAAATAATGCTGTATATTAAATAGAATAAATTTAATATAAAACTTTACCTTGACAATGTCTTCTCCTGTGGCATCATATGGCAGACCTCTCATGTGAATGAAGTTGTGTGTTGTTGATATAGAGCTACTGTTTGCTGTCCACAAAAATACAGATGTTTAGGACTGCACACAGTATACAACATATGTATTAATATTTAAAGCCTGGTTGTAAAGGAACGCTGTAATAAACACCTGCTTTCATTGTGCGTGGCGTGTCCTCAGCTCCTGGTGTGAAAGATGACGTCTCATTTTGCCGCCTTCCATACTGGATTTGGATCTCACTTTTCCTGCTGGGGAAAATCTGAATATACCTGCATATGAGGACAAAACAGCCCTTTGTGAACACAGATCTGAAATGTTAAAGTACATCTTTGATTTTAAATCTTTTGGTATTGAACAGAGGCAAGGCACCCCAGGTGATGTAACTAAAATATAACTAATAGATACCACCATACTTCCCTAGTTGATTGATGTACATTAAGAATTGCAAACACGTTTTGTATTACAGGTTTCTGAAATGGTATGTTTAAATATGCAAATGATCCAATATCTAATTATTTATACAATGTTGAATGTATAAAATCAGGCAAATGATATATGAACAAACGCCTCAGTAAAAAGCTTCAGAATATAGAGTTGAGAACCTCTGCTTTAAAGATATGTAACGTAATTGAAATATATATATACGCAAATAGATGAACTGCAATAAAATAAGCACTAAATATTTTGTCTGAAACCACACATTATAAAAACTCAAAATCTCAAAGAAGTGCATGAAAAAAAAACCTAAAAACACATTTATGTTCCTGAAAAACATTTCTTTTGTGTCAAGTATTACTTGATGAAATACCAACCTGTTTCCCATGACTTCTCTGTCTTTCTTTAGGGCCTCTTCAGCCACTTCCTTAGTGGCGAACTGCACGAAGGCATCGCCTGAGTTTCTTCCTCTCCTGTCCAGGACTATTGCAACTCCATCTTCCACAATCTCCAACTCTTGTTTTGAGAATATTAAAGCACTCAAATGAAGCATATGGCTTTTATCAGTGCAATGACATTCAAATGTCACATTTTTAAGGATCTCACCAGAGAAAAACTGAACGATGTCTTTCTCTGAGCAGCTGAAGGGAAGCCCTCTGAGTCGCACCACTCCATCTGTCTCTGTAAACTGCTGTGTAGCCTTTAATATGGCTTCAGCATCTTTGTTTGTTACCTCATACACTGAAACACATAACATCACTAAATATGAGCACTGTGAACAATCTGGCATATGATAAACACAAAGAATACTGCTTACCTTCAACAAAGCGTTGTCCCAGGTAATGTTTGTGCAGATCCAATGCTTTGCAAACATCCTCCTCGTGCTCCAGCTCAATAAACGCCTGTCCCATCGATTTGCCGTTCCTGTTCTTAATTATATGGATTCCCTCAACTCCACCTCGGATCCTACAATCTACAAAAATCAAATATATAAATAAAATGAAATGTGCACTTCACATCATGAGTAGGTCATATCTAAACATCTCCAAGAGCTGGAAATCCAAATATATTGACGCAACCCTATAAAGCCTACTGAATCGTATTTGATGCATTCATTTCTATTATCGACATTATCAAAATTTTGCCGAAAAATCTGCTACATGCTTTCTGCCACCGATTAAAAGTTCTTACTTTTTAATCAAATAAAAGGCCTTTTAGTATAATTCTAAAAACACCCACCTTTAGTTTGTGGTACATGTTTTTCTGCTAAAATCTTTAATGATTTTTATGAAGTATATATAAAAATAACTTTTATAATGTTATAAATATTTCAAGATTAACATTTTCTTAGCTTAATTGACTTTGATTATTCATACATACATTATTATTTTGAAAAATCATATTCAAATGTGACTATCAAGTATGAAACATGAGGCTTTTGAACATTTTGCATTGCATTATATGTTTTGCTATGGAGCTCTGATCGTAAAACTAAGTGTTTACAAACATCTAACTTAGACATATTCAGTGATACAGAGTGACAACTGATATTACATGCATTTTATCTAATAATCCACTAAAGTGTACCATTATAATATTTTTTATACATATTTTTGCTCAATTTGGAAATCTAAATAAAACAGCTGTTTTTTCCTCTCCTTGAGTGTAAGCTTCATATCCTACTATATCATGGGCCATACAAGTATGTACAATACGTCAAATATGATACAAAAAACATTAAGTATATATGCAAAAACATTTTTTAAAAGATATTCTTTTATATTTTATCTAAAGGTTCAATAAACTGTTCATTTCAAAAGTTAGGTTTTTCTGATTATTATTTCATATGTTTTACATTTTAATATATCTTGAACTGACTTGACCAAGTAGGTGAAGCATGTCTGCAAAGACTTAAGAGACTGTGAAAGATCAAAACAAGTACCAGAAAAGAAGTTCATTAAGTCCTCTGCAGTACATGACCAAGGAAAACCCTTGGCCTGGATGATGAACGCTTCCTTTGCTTGGGGCTCCTCATGAAGGGTGTATTCTGGTAGTTGTGGGTACTCATCTTCCTTAGACGGTGCCTAAAACATTAAAAGAATAGTGTCAGGAGAAATCAATTAAGTTAAACGTCATGTATCTGAACAGTTTTTTTCTGGAAATGCACGTAACTGTCTGTACATAAATGCATCAGGTACCTCAGTAAATAGTCTTCGCTGATATAATGTCCATGGATGCTTGACTTCATGATCTGCAAAATATCTCGCTGACCACGAATGAACATCTCGACCTCGTGCTACTGTAAACTGCGCAGTTTTAACATGATTCAGAGTCTCCACGCATGGAAACTGCTGCTGTCTCCTGATACAGCGAGCAAGAGACAACAAGAGCGCGCTCCTACTGAATGCAGACATCTTGTACCGTACAAAACTTCACCTTAAACCCTAATGTAAACAGACCGTTTTAACGCGGCATGTTACGGCTCAGTTGCCCCAAAAATCACGTTGACCTGCGGCATCAGAGGACAACATGACGTCAACAACACGCGCCCTTGCCCTTGACAGTCCTTTCAAAATAGTAGTTCTTTTTTTAGTTGTAGTTTTTTTTATAACTACAGAGTTTTTTTTATTGCAGTTATAAAAAAAAAAAGATTACAGTACGTACAAAATAAATATAAAATACAGTAAGTACAAAACATACAAAAAAACTTTAAATAATAAACGAATTATGGTTTAATTGGTTAAGAGAAGAAGTAATGTAATATAACGATTCTTAAGAAATAGAAAGGAGTAAAAAAGAGAGAGGGAGAGTGCACACAAATAAAGATACAAGTATATTAAGGAAGAATATTAAACATGGCACAAGTTCTAGATGTTTTATAGCTTTCTTGTTAACAGATGTTGAAATTTCAGTTCAGTTCTTGTTTGAAGATGTTAAAATGGGGTTTACATTTAGTATATTTACATTTATGGACATAAAACTTTCCAATAAATAAAAGGAGGTTTACACAAAAACTTGCATTAAATAAATTATTTATCTTTAGCATAAAACCCAAAAAGAATGTGTCTATAACATAAAGAGAAATCATAAAAAACATTTTGGACAATCAAAGCATTAACATGAACTAAAGGACACTCCAAAAACAAATGAGCTACAGTTTCAAAAGAAATTTCACAGAAAGAACAAGATGTATCAAAGTCACTTTTAAATTTCTGCAAAAACTGCTTGACAGGATAAAATCTGTGAATTATTTAATAAAATATTTATTTAACTTTTTCTTTGTAGTTGTAGTTCAAAACTGCAAAATACGGTGCTTGATTTGGATATTTTTTATTCTTGTAATAAAGCAAATTATTACACCATTTTCTGAAAATTATTTACTTTTTATTAGGATAAAGAATATTTTTGTCAACACACTATTAAGGTAGTATTAGATATTATAAAGACATGTAATGTTGTTAGTAAAATTACATTTTTGCTTTTCATTGTCATTATAATAAATGTAAAACAAATGATCAGAATATTTTCTGGCGAACATTAACTTAATAATAAGTTAACAGCTAGAAGTTATTGTCTTTTACCAATTATTAGATACTGATAAACCTAAAGATAAGCATTTTAATTTAAAATTATTTATATAGCCATTTTTACAATCAATCAACAACAACAACAACAAATAATAATAATAATAATAATAATAATAAACAAATACAATTTTTAGAGAGAGAGTTTGTTAAGAACATAATTTTCCGTTGAATTGACAGTCCTTTCAAAATAGTAGTTCTTTTTTTAGTTGTAGTTTTTTTTCATAACTACAGTTTTTTTTTATTGCAGTTATAAAAAAAAAAAAGATTACAGTACGTACAAAATAAATATAAAATACAGTAAGTACAAAACATACAAAAAAACTTTAAATAATAAACGAATTATGGTTTAATTGGTTAAGAGAAGAAGTAATGTAATATAACGATTCTTAAGAAATAGAAAGGAGTAAAAAAGAGAGAGGGAGAGTGCACACAAATAAAGATACAAGTATATTAAGGAAGAATATTAAACATGGCACAAGTTCTAGATGTTTTATAGCTTTCTTGTTAACAGATGTTGAAATTTCAGTTCAGTTCTTGTTTGAAGATGTTAAAATGGGGTTTACATTTAGTATATTTACATTTATGGACATAAAACTTTCCAATAAATAAAAGGAGGTTTACACAAAAACTTGCATTAAATAAATTATTTATCTTTAGCATAAAACCCAAAAAGAATGTGTCTATAACATAAAGAGAAATCATAAAAAACATTTTGGACAATCAAAGCATTAACATGAACTAAAGGACACTCCAAAAACAAATGAGCTACAGTTTCAAAAGAAATTTCACAGAAAGAACAAGATGTATCAAAGTCACTTTTAAATTTCTGCAAAAACTGTTTGACAGGATAAAATCTGTGAATTATTTAATAAAATATTTCTTTAACTTTTTCTTTGTAGTTGTAGTTCAAAACTGCAAAATACGGTGCTTGATTTGGATATTTTTTATTCTTGTAATAAAGCAAATTATTACACCATTTTCTGAAAATTATTTACTTTTTATTAGGATAAAGAATATTTTTGTCAACACACTATTAAGGTAGTATTAGATATTATAAAGACATGTAATGTTGTTAGTAAAATTACATTTTTGCTTTTCATTGTCATTATAATAAATGTAAAACAAATGATCAGAATATTTTCTGGCGAACATTAACTTAATAATAAGTTAACAGCTAGAAGTTATTGTCTTTTACCAATTATTAGATACTGATAAACCTAAAGATAAGCATTTTAATTTAAAATTATTTATATAGCCATTTTTACAATCAATCAACAACAACAACAACAAATAATAATAATAATAATAATAATAATAAACAAATACAATTTTTAGAGAGAGAGTTTGTTAAGAACATAATTTTCCGTTGAATTCCCTCAGCGCTCTTTTATCCTAATGCTAACGTGACTCTTATTTGAGAAGAAAGGCTATCCATTGGATCTACCAGCTGTCGTGATCTCGCGAGATTTGTGGCTCTGGAGACACTTTGGATGGGAAGGAGAACTTTTGCACGGGAAGGATCTGTGTTGTTGGAGTGTTAAGGATATTAAGGCTCAAATACTTTGCTTTTCCACCTTTCAACAGTCAAGATAACGGACTAGTGTCGATTTCTCAGTCACTTTTAAATTTCTGCAAAAACTGCTTGACAGGATAAAATCTGTGAATTATTTAATAAAATATTTATTTAACTTTTTCTTTGTAGTTGTAGTTCAAAACTGCAAAATACGGTGCTTGATTTGGATGTTTTTTATTCTTGTAATAAAGCAAATTATTACACCATTTTCTGAAAATTATTTACTTTTTATTAGGATAAAGAATATTTTTGTCAACACACTATTAAGGTAGTATTAGATATTATAAAGACATGTAATGTTGTTAGTAAAATTACATTTTTGCTTTTCATTGTCATTATAATAAATGTAAAACAAATGATCAGAATATTTTCTGGCGAACATTAACTTAATAATAAGTTAACAGCTAGAAGTTATTGTCTTTTACCAATTATTAGATACTGATAAACCTAAAGATAAGCATTTTAATTTAAAATTATTTATATAGCCATTTTTACAATCAATCAACAACAACAACAACAAATAATAATAATAATAATAATAATAAACAAATACAATTTTTAGAGAGAGAGTTTGTTAAGAACATAATTTTCCGTTGAATTCCCTCAGCGCTCTTTTATCCTAATGCTAACGTGACTCTTATTTGAGAAGAAAGGCTATCCATTGGATCTACCAGCTGTCGTGATCTCGCGAGATTTGTGGCTCTGGAGACACTTTGGATGGGAAGGAGAACTTTTGCACGGGAAGGATCTGTGTTGTTGGAGTGTTAAGGATATTAAGGCTCAAATACTTTGCTTTTCCACCTTTCAACAGTCAAGATAACGGACTAGTGTCGATTTCTCATCTACAGCGTATTTTCCTCAAGGAGAGATGAGCTTTTTATTGTAAGTATGAATGGGTTCTATAAATGGGAACACTGATGGCTAGTTAGCAAGCGTAGAAATACTGCTTTTGTCCCGAAGCTGCCTATACATGACCAATTCTGACTCACAGCCGTCATTTATTAGCAGCTAACAGTAATGATATATAAAACAGCTGATAGAAGCACAGTCTGATCCTGTCGCAGCAGATTAGTACGTGACCATCATAACACAAAACTGTAGGCTGGCTAATGAAGAATACTTAGCCAGTACATGAGGCCATCAGCAGCTGCAAGAAATTGGGTTTGGTTACTCACCATTATGACTGCCCTTGGATTCATTTTACAGTAATCTGGCTGTGAACACAGCTGTATTTCCCAACATCATGCCATTCATGTAAACGGGAGATTTTCGTGTTTTTCTGCAATGTTTCCCTTCATCATAACCCAAAGATGTTGTTAGTTTAATAAACAATTTTTATTACAAAATCTGTTATCACCAAGGACTGCTACCTAATAAGTGTTCTCTCGCCTTCGCGAAACGTACCAAAATGATTTGACATCAAACTAACCTGAAATCCAGATATGATCAGTATGTCTGGATAATTCCCCTATAATCCCAGTATACTGTGTACTGTACTATACATATCCCAGTATAGTAAGTCACAATACTGTACATTTTGCTTTAAAATGTTGATTTGTGTTTATCTCTAACCTGTGTTGGTGTCCACATGGGTATTTTTCTAAATCATGCATCAGTTTCTCTCTATATCTATATTTTTTTATAGGGAGACGCTGCCTTGCAATGGATTTAATTATGTTGTGACCGCCAAATCATAGAAACAAGTATAATCTTTTGCTCTAATGTCTTCAGAAGCATAAATATAATCATGTCAGCTAAATGTAATGCATTTCTCTCTTCTGCTTTCCATTGAAAATGGGAAGTAGGCTGTGCTGTAAATCAGGCCACGTGATTCGCAAGATAATTCAGTAAAGCCTCTTAAGTGGAATCATGGTTTTGACATTTGAGTTAAATTTAAATTCATTTGTGCAAAGAGTGTGTTTTTCACTATTGTTTTGATGCTGGCATTATTATGCCCTCAAAACAGTTTGTGCATGGCATGCACATGTTTTTTGCTTTGTGAAGACTGGAATTCCCCATCTGTCTTCTGCTTGATGCTCTGATGCAGTCGCCTGAGTCCTGACTCAAGAAAATATCATTATGAGAAAAGATAATGTCATTTGGGACCATCACAACCTGAAAATGGGTCTGTTCTGATCCTCTTTATTGTTGGCTTGAAGCATGTTGGTCATTCAATTGAGTCCTTCAGAAGGTTTGCCTGTATTTGTTTATCACTTCCAGTGTCCCTTTCGTTGTTTGCTGTGCAAATTTGTGTCTGAACAGGTGGACATACTGAACAGAGCAGCTGTTGAATTGGTGAAGACAGGCTCACGTTGAGGTGTTGATAGACCAGTAAATGCACATAGGCTCAACTCAGAGGAAGAGTTTTATGGGTTTTATGGAGCCACTTATGCCGAGTTCACACTGCACGATTTTCAAACTCGTCGGATCGCCGTTGTTTTCACACCGCGTGACTATCTGGGATAGCATTCAGTTGCTGCTCTGTTCACATTGCCCGATGGATCGGCAACAGGGGGTTTCACACTGCATGACTTCACAATAGAAAGAATCGCGACAGCTCTGTCTGGTGCAGGGTTGCCAGGTTTTCGCTACAAAACCCGCCCAATTACTACTCTAGGAAAAAATAACCTGTGTTTGCGTCCTCAGCGTGTGCTGCTAAAAGCCTGAAAATTTGCTGTGGCTATAAAGGTTTTTATTTTTTTGTTCCTAATTGAATATAGGTCTGCTGCTGCAGAATTAAATATTAAATCAAAATTGCCAATCAAAACAAATGCTAACATCACAACCCTTTAAAATAGGTGCACCCGAAATCAGGACTCCCCCAAAGGGGTCTTCCCACTTAACATCCATTTTATAAGGCCTGTTTGTAGGTCAGTTTTGCAACATTCGTTTGGATTCATTCATAGCCTCTGGCCTTCTTCTATTTTTAACAATAGAGACAGTGGAGCTTTCTTAGATTATTAGCCGCAGGGACAGAGGGTTGAATACAGACTCTGGCAGCACTGATGTTGATGGTTTAGGGTTTCATCTAATTGCTGCAGCTCATGAAATATTGGGTGTACCCAACATCTGCTATATAATTATTAGAGCAGGGTTTCACAAACCCCTTGAGGTTTGTTATGGAACTGCAGGGGTATATATTTTTGTTATTGTTTGGTCTTGACAATATGATTATTTTAGACCGCAGGTTTTAACATGACTAAAGATGTTGGAATAGGTTTGTATTATAATGCTGTTTGATGTGCTCGTAGCTGTGGACTTCTTTAACCAAATCAACATGCTGTATGGGACCATCACAGACTTCTGCACTGAGGAAAGCTGCGCACTAATGTCTGCTGGACCCAAGTAAGTATTAACAGGGATTTACCATGTGAAATATTTTGAGCATACTACTGTTGAAATTGTTTTGAATCGTCTTTTAATACAGTACTGTAGTATTGTGAAATAATATTACAATTTAAAATAACTGTTTTCTAATTTAATATATTTTAAAATATAATTTATTCCTGTGATGGCAAAGCTGAATTTTCAACAGTCTTCAGTGTCGCATGATCCTTCAGAAATAATTATAATATACTGATTTAGTGCCTAAGAAAGATTTCGGTAACATTTGACTTTACAATAAGGGTACATGAAAATTCATGTACTAATGCCTAAATTAATACTTAATTCATCAAATACTAATGATTATTAAAGGTGTTAACTAATCATGAACTAGTGAAGAGCTATCCTTAACTACGACTGGAGTCATATGGATTCACGCATGAATTAACGGCAGCCTCAACTACATATTAGTACAAGTTGATAGTTAATGCGTTAATTAACATTTATGGGTAAACTAAATCAAACAGCCTCTTTAAGAAGGAATTCAAAATACTCTGACTTTGAAATGAATTGAAATAATTTAATATCATAATTTGAGCTTTTGACATCTTCAGCATTGTCATAATCATTACTGGGTGGTGAAGGATTAGTTGATCCTCCTCATCAAGCATAGAAAATACTAAATACGCTAATAACTGAACTTCTCTGTTTTGTGTTGTTCTCTTTCCCTTTAAATGATGATCCTGTACCTCCGCTCTCTGACATCTTGAAAAGCCACACCACATCTCTTAATCGGGCTCAATACTCACTGTGTTAGAACATGTGTATTTGATAGAAAGTATGAAATAAATCATGAGCTGAGTTTAGTAAGTAGTTAACAGTTAATTAATTATGATTGGGCCCCCTCAAGTAAAGTCATGTCAAAATAATGCATTAACAAGCCATGAGTAGATGTTAGTGTATGGATAGTTAATAATGAATGAATTATTATGGGCCCTCTCAAGTAATGTTAATTACATTACTAATTGTTAATGCATTATTTTGACATGACTTTACTTGAGGGGGCCCAATCATAATTAATTAACTGTTAACTACTTACTAAACTCAGCTCATGATTTATTTTATACTTTCTATCAAATACAAAGGATTAGTTGATCCTCCTCATCAAGCATAGAAAATACTAAATACGCTAATAACTGAACTTCTCTGTTTTGTGTTGTTCTCTTTCCCTTTAAATGATGATCCTGTACCTCCGCTCTCTGACATCTTGAAAAGCCACACCACATCTCTTAATCGGGCTCAATACTCACTGTGTTAGAACATGTGTATTTGATAGAAAGTATGAAATAAATCATGAGCTGAGTTTAGTAAGTAGTTAACAGTTAATTAATTATGATTGGGCCCCCTCAAGTAAAGTCATGTCAAAATAATGCATTAACAAGCCATGAGTAGATGTTAGTGTATGGATAGTTAATAATGAATGAATTATTATGGGCCCTCTCAAGTAATGTTAATTACATTACTAATTGTTAATGCATTATTTTGACATGACTTTACTTGAGGGGGCCCAATCATAATTAATTAACTGTTAACTACTTACTAAACTCAGCTCATGATTTATTTAATACTTTCTATCAAATACACATGTACTAACACATTGAGTATTAAGAGATGTGGTGTGGCTTGTCAAGAAGTCAGAGAGCGGAGGTACAGGATCATCACGGCCTGCGTCTGGATGGAGAGTGAACTGTACTGACACCCAGCAAACGTTCTGACCTTACCATTCTACAAATAATCTTTGTAGGTTTTGAGTTTTTATTTATTTATCACAGTCACAGTAAGGTGAGTTTAAAGGGAAAGAGAACAACACAAAACAGACAAGATCAGTTATTAGTGTATTTAGTATTTTCTAC
>NW_015635305.1:2059034-2059377 GCF_001515625.1 Sinocyclocheilus rhinocerous
TTCAAGAAGTCAGAGAGCGGAGGTACAGGATCATCACGGCCTGCGTCTGGATGGAGAGTGAACTGTACTGACACCCAGCAAACCTTACCTGCATGTTTCTAGATTGGCCATTTCTTTGGGAATCGTTCTACAAATATTCTTTGTGGGTTTTGAGTTTTTTATTTATTTAGCTGCATATAAGTCACAGTAGGGTGAATTTAAAGGGAAAGAGAACAACACAAAACAGAGCATATTTAGTATTTTCTATGCTTGATGAGGAGGATCAACTAATCCTTCACCACCCAGTAATGATTATGACAATGCTGAAGATGTCAAAAGCTCAAATTATGATATTAAATTATTT
>NW_015635305.1:2060230-2062104 GCF_001515625.1 Sinocyclocheilus rhinocerous
ATCAACTCATGGTTTGTTAATGCATTATTTTGCCATGACGTTATTGAGAAGGCCCATAATAATTAATTCATTATTAACTATCCATACACTAACATCTACTCATGGCTTGTTAATGCATTATTTTGACATGACTTTACTTGGGGGGCCCAATCATAATTAATTAACTGTTAACTACTTACTAAACTCAGCTCATGATTTATTTTATACTTTCTATCAACTACACATGTACTAACACAGTGAGTATTGAGCCCGATAAAGAGATGTGGTGTGGCTTTTCAAGAAGTCAGAGAGCGGAGGTACAGGATCATCACGGCCTGCGTCTGGATGGAGAGTGAACTGTACTGACACCCAGCAAACCTTACCTGCATGTTTCTAGATTGGCCATTTCTTTGGGAATCGTTCTACAAATATTCTTTGTGGGTTTTGAGTTTTTTATTTATTTAGCTGCATATAAGTCACAGTAGGGTGAATTTAAAGGGAAAGAGAACAACACAAAACAGAGCATATTTAGTATTTTCTATGCTTGATGAGGAGGATCAACTAATCCTTCACCACCCAGTAATGATTATGACAATGCTGAAGATGTCAAAAGCTCAAATTATGATATTGAATTATTTTGAGTATTTTGTATTCCTTCTTAAAGAGGCTGTTTGATTTAGTTTACCCATAAATGTTAATTAACACATTAACTATCAAACTTGTACTAACATGTAGTTGAGGCTGCCGTTATTCATGCGTGAATCCAGTCGTAGTTAAGGATAGCTCTTTACTAGTTCATGATTAGTTAACACCTTTAATAATCATTAGTATTTGATGAATTAAGTATTAATGTAGGCATTAGTACATGATTATTCATGTACCCTTATTGTAAAGTGTTACCAAGATCTCTTATTGTTATCAATGTTGAAAACAGTTGTGCTGCTTAATATTTTTGTGGAAACAGCGATAGTTTTTTTTTTTAGAATTCTTTTTATTAAAAAAAATTGAAATGGAAAAAACTGTCACTTGATCAATTTAATGCCTTCTTGTTGTAAAAAAACTATGTATTTCTTTACAAAACACATCTTACTGACTGGTAATGTGTACTTTAAAAAGTGCTTGCATCTGTAATGTAAATTTTAAAAATGTATTTCTTTTCACTTGTTTCTTCTATGTTGTCTTCAGGTATGAATATCACTGGGCCGATGGAACCAACATAAAAAAGCCAATTAAATGTTCAGCTCCGAAGTACATTGATTACCTGATGACTTGGGTCCAAGATCAGCTTGATGATGAGACACTTTTCCCTTCAAAAATAGGTGTGCTTCTCCTTTAATTTCTTGTGCATGATCTAGAAATTTGGCATGCTTTTTCTTTGTATAGCTCATTATGATCATGGAGGGATTTGTCCACATGGTGGTGCTTTTAAAGCATGCTTGAAAAAAATTCAGTCTTCTCAAGGATACTAGTTACCATTTCCACAGCATATATTCTACTGGTCATTTTTCCATCATTCCCTATTGCTTGGATTCTAAAACAGATTTTTAAGTTGCTTTTCTGTGACTTTTATAGGGGTCCCTTTCCCAAAGAACTTTATGTCGGTGGCCAAGACCATTTTGAAGAGACTCTTCCGTGTTTATGCTCACATCTACCATCAGCACTTTGACTCAGTTATCCAGCTGCAGGAGGAGGCGCACCTCAACACCTCCTTCAAACACTTTATCTTCTTTGTTCAGGTGTGTACTAGGGGTTGAACGACTTCTGATTTTTTGAAGTCGACTTTTATGTGATGAAAGTCGAGTCGAAGTCAACTAGTCGCTGATGACGTCATTAATGAACAAATAAGTCTGGAGCTGTGACAAACACTTTGTGCACAGCTATGGCATATGACACAG
>NW_015635305.1:2062650-2075202 GCF_001515625.1 Sinocyclocheilus rhinocerous
TGGAACGGAGCGTAAATGTGGAAGACCTTCAAAGATTTCTTATCCTGTTGCGCCCTCTATAGGACCAGCGACTAGTCGACATCAAGCTTAAAGCTCATGGCAGAGCATTGAAGTCGACTAGTCGATTAGTCGGTGCAACCCCTAGTGTGTACTTGTGGCCTTGAGATGTGTTAGTTGGCTGATTTTGCTTATCACAAGTAGATTAATGTTTGGCTACTTCCAATATAAAAATTTCTCTGTCTTTTTTTTCAGGAGTTTAATTTGATTGATCGGAAGGAACTCGCGCCCCTTCAGGAGCTGATCGAGAAGCTCACATCCAAGGACAGATAAATCTGCTCTTCCCATCAACATCTTCTCCATTTTCTCTGTACAGGCAGCCTGGCTTTGTTCTCTGTGTTCGACAGGTGTGTGGGAATGTTTCCTTCAAGAGTTGGGAAAAGGCTGACTCCAAAAAAAAATGTTTTAAGCCACAACTCAACCATAGGTCAAAGTCATAGTGGAATTGTACTCCTTTTGACATCGTCTCAAACATGATCTAAGTGCCTGATATGTCCATTTTCAAAATTGCTCATTTGTAAAAAAGCGCTACCACTGCTATAAAACTTCTTTATGATTACACTTTTTTTTAGGAGTACATTGATGATAGTTAGTGGTATGTTAGCTTTTTTCCTCGTAATGGATTTATTTAGAAGTGCATAGATTTAAAAATACTGAATGAAGCATTCAGTGATTTTTTTTCTCTCAGAGAGATGAAGATGTCTTGGCTTCTCTTAAGTACTCATTTTAACTGCTCCCTGTATCTCATGACATGTTTGGGATTTCCGTTATCCATTTCAATAGTAGAACTGCTTTGTTCACTTCAGATTTTATCCAGCCCTCAATGAATGTCTCCTTATTGTTACACATTTCAGTCTTTACTGATGAACATTGGGCCCACAGTTTGCCTGCCATTGCTTTTAAACCACTACAATACTGTTGAATAAGTACTTATGTGGATGAGCCAGATTCTCTCCCAGACGTCACGGGTTTGTCTGTTAGAAGCTGGGATGAAATGAGCTGACTATGCAAGATCGGTATGTCCTGTTTGATCTCATTTTTTCATACACTATAAAACACAAGGCTTTTACATTCTTCTATTCATGGATGTGGAAACGCTGGGCACCTTTTAAGAATATAACTACAACAAATCTCTAGATCTTAATTAAGCTGCCCCAAGCTGTATTCGTATTTCAAAGATCCAGAACTTTCACTTGAAACCCAAGCTAAATAATGAGGAGGTGAATGCAAGTTGTATAAAATCTGTAATAGATTTGATTCAAACTTGATGCTAGTTTAATAACTTTAATAACTGATTCTTATCCAACACACACTTATATTGCTGTCAAAATAGTTGGTGGTCCTCGGTATAATTTAAGCAGTGCGTACGTTTGGTCTATATGAAGTTTCGCCCCATGAATGTTTATTTTTCTGAATGTTACAGAAAATGTGTTATCCTGAATAACACGGTTAAAATGTTTCTCAGAGATTTTCACATCACTTTATTTCAGAACAGAATAAGATTGATTATAGACAAATGTACTAAACATTTTTGATGGCAAGTTGTAAATACTGTAACACGAGATGTGTAACTTGCTGAACTTTTGTGGTACAATGCTGAATACTGTTTATAGGATAATAAACCTGTTTGAACAAAATTTGGTGTTGTGTTCTTTGTTTTAATAGTGCAAGCAACAGCATGTGTTTGCTTTTTTTTCTTCTTTTTTTTCTTGGAATGAATCATACCAGCTATTACTATTACTAAAAACGCCAATATATATATATATAAACAATATTCTTGTCCCAAATTAATATACAATTTTTGTACCAACTCCACAAATAAGCAGGGGCTGGGTGAGATCCAGTTTGTCCAAGAAAAATACTTCCCATAAAGTGTACTTACTTAGTACTTAATTAATACGTAATTATTTTAATACCAGTCTGGCCTTTCCCATAACCCCTCCTTTAATCAGGAAAAAAAATAAAAATTTAAAAGGTTGGAGCACATGATCATTTGGGTGTGACAAAATCTGTAGTCTTGAAATCCATTTAATCTTGTCAGTCAACTTAGTCATATGTGGCCATGATTTGGTTCATCCCTCAGGCCTGTGGTGTTGCTAATAATTTTCCTGTCCTGGCTAATGTTTGTTGAAAATAGATGCAAAACACAACAATCAGTCACAATCTGTGAACCAGTATGTCAACCCATTACAATAAGAAAGTTACAGTTTCTATTGAGTTCTTTTATCATTTGAGCACTTTTTTGAAAGACTGTGAGCTCCATTTCAGCTCTTTATTTCTAAGACCTGGGCTCTCACAAGTCTTCAGACCGTTGGCACTTTGATAGCACAGATTCAGTGAAGTCAAGGTTGTTTTAAACTGTAACCATCATCTTTAAAGATGTTCTCCATCATTAAAGGAGGTTTCGGGGATCAGAAAATGTAAGTTTATGATCTCCTGGTCAAGTTTTTCCTCCACTACTGTTCTCTAGCCTCTCTCTCTATGGACACTTTATCTTAACCAACCTTGTGTTTTGAAACTGCATGACTTTGGGTTGAGCAGTATGGATAAATAGACATCTATTTCTAATAATAATAAAAGCCCAAACTTACAGGGCTTTTATACATTTATAAGGTTGGTTCCTATAACTTTGGTGTGCATTTGTTGTCACTAATCATTCAAAAGGTATTTTTCTAATAATTCACTATTATTAGGATGACATACCCATTTATCTATACTTCTCAACCCAAATTATCTTAATATCTGAAATCACACCACACCATTTGTAATAATTCTTAACCAAAAATATGAAAGTAGGCCCCTGTACTCAAGATTTCTGGAAGTACCCAAGTCTACAGCTGCAGACATAAGCTCACAGTAGAGGGAGACAAAACATTTGTGACTGAAAACTGATTTACTGAAGCTCATCTCGTGACTGGCTTCATGCTGACGCTGAATTGATGCAACAAGGTTCAATAAAAAGACAGGAGTAACGACGAGAACAAAAAGACCATCTATAATCATTCCCTGAGTTGCTTTTGTTCGTAAAGGTCAGAGATTTCAATGGACCTGATTGTTAAAGGCCAGAGATTTCATAATTAGAAAAATCTGATTCTTTCACGTTCTTGAAGTTTCTTCAAGAATGGGTTAGTCTCAGTACCAGCTAATATGAGCTCAATAATGTCATCAAGAATTAATGTGATCATATGTTGCCCTGACATGTGAGTTGTATTAGGTGGAACCAATTATAGCCGAGAGCTTGTCTTCTTTGCATTTCAAGAAGTCAAGAAAATCAAGACCGAATTATTATTTATCTTCATTTACCAGTCGTTTTCTATATCCCTAGTCACAGGTAAAATCCATACAGAACGGTTTTGTCCTTCTGCCTTCGTAGGAACAATTGTGTAATATTGTGCAAATGTCCCCAGTGCTAGATTCTGTGCTTTCTCAAATGTCTTAAGTCTGCAGTTTTTCTGGAAGTGTGAGTAAGTGTTTTCCTCCCTATTGCATAAGCTCTGTGTTGATTACAATCTGCATACTTGACCCCTTGGCTTCTGATTTTTTCTGTACCTCTGAGCAACTTCATCTTGACAACATTCTGTCTGTTTCTTTTGTTTATTCCCTGAAGGTTTGGTTCCATGCCATCTTGCTGTCTGCGCTGAGCCACCTCACATTTTCTTGTATTGGGATTTAATCTTGAGCATTTCTGAGTGTTTATTTAAATGGATATTGCAGCGCACTATAATTTTTTTTTTTTTTTTGCAATCCATTACTTATTCTGCAAGACTTCCAACGTTCACAGCAGTTTAATATATTCAGTTTACTATAATGACAGCTAAAAATAGTTTGGTTGTTCTACATCACTTCAGTGAATGTTACATGATTACCAAGAACAAGATTAGAATCTGGTCACTGATTACAGATTACTGATCACCACACTTCTGATATCTGATTACTCGCATACAATTCAAAATGTTTTTGGTTGTTAAGGATTTTTTTTGTTTGTTTTTTTTACATTAAAAAACAGTAATATTAATATTATTGCAAGTTAAATTGACAGTTTCTATTTTAATATATTTTCAAATGTAATGTATTCCTGTGATGGCAAAGCTGAATTTTCAGCAGCAATTAATCCAATCTTCAGTGTCAATGATCCTTCAGAAATCATTCTAATATACTGATTTGCTGCTCAAACATTTATTATTGTTAATTTTGGAAACAGTTTTTGTGGACACTAAAAAAAACTCTCTTTAATGATTGTAAAGTTCAAAAGAACCTAATTTATTTTAAATATTTTGAAACATTATATATCTGTTTTGTTACTTTTCATCAATTTAATCCCCCCTTTCTCAATAATAGTTATATAATAATTATTAACCCCAAACTTTTGAGCGGTACTCTGCATTATTCTAAGTCTTTAGTCAAAGTATATAAAGTTGTTTTGCTTTAGTTTTGCATCCACAATTTGAAATGGCTATAATTATTTTAGATGAACCTCTGGATCAGTCATACTGTATGACAATAAATGCACAAAACAACACGTAGATCCTCCTTTTTACCAGCAGCACAATGAATAGACTGTCATAAGGTCATAAGTAGTAGTCATTTGTAGTTTATTGGTCCCTATTGAGCCTCACTCTGAGTGTAGTACTGGTTGGTTGGCATCTTTTTGTTCTCATTGAGAAATGATACAACTCTTGACACATCTTTGAATGTGACAGATCTTCCACCCACTGCCGGGTTTGCAGACTTTCACACAGACGGATCTCTTTCTAATCTAGCTCGACTAGAATGAACCGGCGCCAAACAATCGTGTTCTTCTAATCAGTAAATCTCCACTGAGCAATGAAGGTCTGTTCTCTTTGTGATAGCGAAAGCATGCAAAAATGTTTATTATGGGATGCAAGAATGCAGAAATGAAGTATTTTGGTTCCTTGAGTCGCAGATGTAGATACACACACTCAGACATAATATATTTGGCCCTCCTCTTTTAAAATCTCATCTATAATTCATGTTCCAAATATTATTAATCCATATTTAAAAGAAACTTTCATCAACCAGAAAGAATGCTACAATTTGCCAAATACATTATATTGAATACATCAAATGAATGAAGGACAGGCTAGATCGCATCACAAATACTGAGGTAATATGCATTAGTGTGGAAACAGACAAACAATGTATTTGAACGAGACATATTTAAATGACTAGACGATGACGAACCTTATTAAGTGTATATAGCATAAAGCTTTTAAATGCGTCTGTAAACTATAGTGGGCACATAAATCAGTTTAACAATAGTTGATTGGAGTTATTGCTCATGTGTGGCAATCATTCTGAATGTATGTAGTCATTGTCTGCTGAGATTTGGGAGTTGACTTTATGAATAAGAACATGTACATAAATACATTTCGTTTCTGAGAACTAGAAGGGTCAAAGCCTTTGTCTTAACATGCATGGATATACTGTATGTGTACACAGTCATAGTGAGTGACATTAAATGTAAAACCAGAGTGTCGTCACTCTGAAACTTATTACAAATATTGTATGTATGATGACTTGAACATTGTCTCACTCAGTGTCATGATCAGATTAAACCTCAGTAATAATAAGGACTTTTAACTCTTTCCCCACCAGCCACTCCCAGCATCTTTGATAATTTCCCCAAAATTTTCATGGTCCCCAGAATATTTTGTTGTATTAATATTTTGAAAATGTAATGAATATTCTGAACATGTCAAAAGAAAGAGCAGAGCCTCTGCTTTTTTAAAATCTAGCTTTATGTATTCAGGCACCTATTGTATCTGTTAGTCATCTTCTTCTTCTGCTCAGGAAATCTATGGTGTCTCATAGAACTTACGGTAAAAAGTTGTGAAATCTGGCACGCAGATAAGAGGACAGTCTCAACATTAACCACACCAAATTCTGAGTCTCAAATTTGAGTCTCTAACTCAAATCCTTTAGCACCACCACTTACTTGCCTAAATTTGCACACGTTTGTGCTAATAACTTTTGAACCATAAGGGCTAGAAACAAAATCCTTTTCAAAAACAATTTTTTTCCTCAGATTTTCTAGTTTATTTTGCTCAAGACTATGACATCATTTTCCATCATAAAAATTTTCCGCTGTTTTGAATTTTTCGTAAAACATACTATTACAAAATCCTCAGACCATTTGTTAAATTTTCGTAAAAATCAAACCATATCATCTTCAGACAAAGTCGACTAAAAGACATGGAAACCAAGTTGATCAGTCAAACTGTTTCCGAATAACCCGCGAACAAACTTGTTAGTGAACAAATGGAAAACCAGAAAATTTCATCAATTGTGGGGAAAGAGTTTAATAGATTTAATAGAGTATTTCATAGAGTATTTACACTAATTTATATTAGGCTGTGCAATATGCAATAATAACGCACAAACAAATTTGTTGAAGAGCTCACCAAAGTGGGCATGAGGCTATCTCCGCAACGCTTTAGTGCATTCAGACCAAACTTGACTTGTGTTATGACAACCATGCTCTGAGGTTACCTGCACAGTTTCATTGCAGTTCCACCTAGTGGTCAGGATATATGACAAACAGATTTTTTTTGTTTATTAAGTCTGAATGGTTAGGCCAAAAATCACAAGACTGGTCTCTTTACATTCGGAGCAGTATATACCGATTCGAATGGTACCCAGTTTTCCCATGTCAGCCATTTTGAGTGTTGACCATTTTGAATTTTGTCAAAAAATGCTCTATTTTATGAATGCATTGGCGTATCCTTACTAAACTTGGTATGTGTCTTTTGCACCATGCCCTGAAGGTACTCAAACGGTTTCATGGCACGCCATCTTGTGGTCAGAAATTATAATTAAATTTCAATAAATGCTATGACTTTTGAGTAATTTTGCCTATTGTCATTAAACTTGTCTTGATGCTTGGATCCAAGGAATGCCAAGAACATCAATTATGCCTAAATTGGCCGAACTTTCTGTCTGCCATCTTGATTTATGTTGAAAACCTTCCTTTTCAAACTCCTCCTAGACCATTAGTCCAATTTTCACCAAATTTGACCCAAATCATCTTCAGACCATGCCGCCAAAAAATTATGGATTTCGCGTTGATTGACAAAATGGTTTTCATTTACCGCATTAACAAATTTGATAGCATGATGCCAAACTGCATCTGAGGCTTATCTCTGCAAAGCTTTGACATACTGACACCAAACCTTATGTGTGTCATTGTCACCACAACACATCAATTTGGTACAACTGCCACCTATTGGTCAAAATTGATAAACCATTAAATCATATTACTAATGACTGAATTTATGATTTTTCAGCCAGTTTGAGTAAAATCACCTTAAAATGTCTTTAATTGCTCATTGTTGCATTTGGTCTGATCCCTACCATGCTTGCTCCTCATTCTGACTCTATTGTGTTTGGCCCCTTAATTGGAGTTTGCAGCTTTATTTTACATATGCATCCGCTTACATACACGATCGCTTGTTTCTGCTTCTTCTTTGCCTGTGTTTGATCCAGAGATGAAGTACTCTTTCAGAAGATGTGTAATAGCGCCTCCTACCGTATAACAGTGAAAACACAGAAAGCTGGAAAACCCTGTCAATGGCAGCGAAAGAGATTTAATAGAGTATTTACTATTACTACTACTAGTTTTCTATTAGGCTATATCAAAGTGCATGCAATTGCTGATTGGTTTATTGGAAAAAGATAAAATCTTCACATATAGGTTTTCCAACTGTCAAAAGGAGATGCACCAGGCAAATACCTCATATCATTCCTGTCTGTTATTGCTTGACTGCTGAATCTCCATGGTAATTCAACCAAGATGTTTCTGCTTTTCCCCCCTCTCTTCAATAGGAAAGTCAATAGGTGAAGACTTTTATGTCTCCTTTGTGTTTGAAATCCTGCACAAATCATTTCAGTTCCACAAAAAAGCAATGAACAGATTTCTCTGAGCCTGCCAGAGGATAAAAGTATAAACGAGATCAAAAAACTTATAGCAAGGATTGATCTTCATGTGTATGGAGCTTTCTTTTTTGTTATTGACTTTTTATTTATTTTATCATCCCTGTAGCGTAATTTACGCAGAGGCTCACTTTTAAGAGAACTGGCCTCTTCCACATTCTTTACAAATGCTTTCAAAAATGGTTGGCAAAACAATATAAAATCAATTTCATCTATTAATGTGGAAACATTACCATCATGTCTGTAACTGACATACATGTTCTTCATTGCAGTAATGAGCAGGAAAAGCACTGAACGGATGCCAGGTTCAGTGAATGTTAGTGACCTGAGGCGGTGTGCAAGCGCTCTTTCAATTTTAACACCCAGCATGAGCCAAAGTGCTGTATATGAGAGTCAGGGACAAATTAACCCCAAAACATTTCTGTTCCATATCATTTTCAGCAATTGTTTGTAGAAACAGTTTTCACTCAGAAATGGCTAGTAATTTCACAAACAATTACAAAGAAACGTCAACATAAAACATTGAATTAAACATGAAATTTTGAAGTAGAAAAACTGAAATAGTGTTTTCTTGTAAGATATACTCTGATAACCTTTGTTTTATTTAAAACTTTTATTTAAAACTTTATTTAATTTTTTTTTACAGTGTATGATTTATTTTTGTACTTTCCTGTTTCTAGTTTTTAACCACCAACATTCTACAACACTGTCCCCTCATTATATTTTTAGAAGAAGGATCACATCAAATAAAATCATAATTGTGCCAACTTTCCCCACTTGACAAGATAATTATAAGGGGCATGATATGAAAGTATCAAATATACAAGCTTCACAAGTACAGGCTCGTGGATGCCTGCGGGGGCAATGAGAACCCAAAATAGCGTTAGCCATACTGAAAGGTGAACTTGAAACACCCATTCAATATAAAACAACACTGAAATGAGTGAGAACTCACAAGAAAACATTCCTGGCTTTCTCACAGTATGTTTAATAAACATACTGGCTAATGATCATTATAATGAACATCCATGGCCTTTAACAAATAAATGATGTATAATCATTTCAGCTGAGGAAATACTCCTAAGCTCAAAGAATAACAACCTTCGTGATTGCAAAAACTTAAAATGAGGAACCTCCTGCCCATACAACACTCTCCAAATTACATCTGCACATCATTATGCTAATTAACGTATGGATCTGAACATGTAAGCGCTTGTGGGTGTGCTGTGCTCTGAACTGACATTATTATATATTATAA
Organism: Sinocyclocheilus rhinocerous; assembly: GCF_001515625.1. NCBI lineage: Eukaryota > Metazoa > Chordata > Actinopteri > Cypriniformes > Cyprinidae > Sinocyclocheilus > Sinocyclocheilus rhinocerous. The sequence continues at coordinate 2,071,916 of NW_015635305.1, forward strand.
TAATTGTGCAGCCTTACACGAAAGAGAGGGATGTGAAAAGAAAAATGAGAATGAGGACAATATTAAACTCCTTGTTCCAAATGTCTACTTGGCAAATAAAAACACCTGGTCATAACAAACAGAAAGACTATCACTGTATCAACAACTGCATTTAATGCTTTTTAAATAAAGCAGTCTATAGTCTTATTTTTATAAAGGTTATAAACCCATCCTCGACCTAACCACAGGCTCTACTTCTTAACACAATGGTAACCTCCTCAAAAATGCAGACATAACAGAAACCTCTTTAAAACCAAACATAACAGAACATTAAACATATATTAATATTGTGCAAAAACACATAAAATAACACATAATTTCAACATTTACTCCTGGAGTCTAAAGCAAAGCATGCTGGGAACTTTAGAATAGCTTGACATAACAGTATTCATAACAATCAATTTATATTATATTATATCATAGTACGCGAATAGTGCAGATTACTAGATTTTTACAATTAAAACCGACCAATTGTTATACATGAAGTAAAGTCAACTAAAAAGTGTTAATTTGGACGTTTGTTAGGTTTTACAGTGATGGTCATGGTGGGTAGATTTATTTTGGCCAGCTTATAAATTGAATTTAGAAGGGCAGCATGTGAGAATGACACCCCACACCTAAATTCTCAACTAAAATATTTCTCTGTACATTTGCCATTATGTAATGTAATAAAATGTTAGATAGTTCAATTTATTTGTGTCCATATTACACATCTTGCATGTTAAAACAAATCTGTAAGATGATCCAAGAAATGTGTTTTCAATAGTAGTTTTCATAATGTAAATAAGACTAGTTAGGGTGTAAAACATACATTTTCATAAAAGGTTAAAGAAAAGCATAATGATTAGTACTACACAGGTGAAAAATATGCTTAATATCACATACTTGTCTTTTGGATTTCTTCACATGAAATTTCCTTTCAAACAGGACCCTTCTGAACACAAGTGGTTCGAAGAAAGGATGGATATGTCCTATCTTGGAGTGTAAGAACTGCTGTTAGAGTTTCTGTTCATGCCAGTCTATGTTCAGACATGCTTCTGTAAACCACAGGTCATTATGTCTGTTATTTCTCTCTCTCTTCATATTTGATCACTTGATTTTGCCCCAGGCATACCTTTTCTCTGAAGAGGGAGTGGGGTTTCTTGAAAATCTGAAACTTTTGGTTTTGATTTGATTCAGCCATACGTACATAAAACTCATTCATCAAGAGTGAAGAGTGTATTTTTTGGATTTACAGATTCATGGCTTTTCAGTCTCCTTAAAGTATTTCTCTGACATGTATTAGCTAGTTAATTTTTTTCTTTGTTTCTATTTTTGGAGCAGGAGTACTGACATTTGGAAAACATGCAATAATGAGACATTTAGATTTTTTCTCTATCTCCCTATGCACATTGATTTAATTTTGAGGTTTTTTCATCCTGTCCTTTGCTGTTGTTTTGCTTTGAGTTGGAAAGTAGTATGCTGGCCTGTTGGTTCATGGTATCTTCTCTGAAAACATTACTTTTCCAGGAACACTTCATTTCATTCCATATCTCTCATGACAGATTTATGGAAGACTCTTCAGAACTTGGATGAGTTTCAGGTGGTAATATAGTTTATGTAATCTCTATCCTACAGTCAGTTGATCTCAGCTGCTCTTCTTATTTTAAATTCTCTCAAAGCTGTATTCACAGGTATGATTTTATTTAATATTGTTAGATTTAGTTTAAGAAGAATGAAGGATAATCCCACTAAAGGTGCAGATCCATGGACAGTTCACACATTCTCATCACCACATGCCTCCTACATCGCCTCTTTTGGAGAAGAGGCTAAACATGCTGTTAGCAGGCAAACATTTTCCATTGACATGCCAAAGAAAAAGCAACTCAGGAAAGTAGGGTCGGGTGACTGCTCTGCCAATCTGAATTTGAGGATCAGAACTAAGTGTTGTATAATAACTGATAAATGATTTAAATATGGACACCTTGTATAGTTATAAGAGTTCCACTGTTTGAGTTCCGTAACAAATAATGGCTCACTGAAATGAGTAAGTGCAGAAGTCTGTATGCAGCAGTTCAGACATAATGAAGGACAAGCCAGGAAGCTGGTGGTTGAGAGTAGTATTTAGCTTACTGGATGAGATAAAAACCAGTGTAAATTACACGACACAGAGATAATAGCTGACACTAAAGCATGATAAATGTATGAGATCTCTAGCTCGATTGTTTTAAATATATTGTGTAGCACTGTTTGTTTTGGATAAGCAAATAAAATGTCATTGCAATGAACATGGTGGGAAGTAAAGAGAGCACCAGTGTTTGTAAAGCTTCTAAAAAAACCTGTAGGCTAAGCCAATCAAAATGAATGTACTCTGAAAGATAGTTAGTTGGATATACACTCTAAATTGCTTAAGGGGGCGATATATAGGATATATTTATATAATATATAATTTAATCTGAGCAATAGCAGTTTTTCAATGAATGAAAATCTTAATTAGGTTGCAGCATCAAACTACAGCAATTAACACGAAATAAAAATTAAGCACTAGAATACACAATCATTTATATAACTGCATGAATTGAAAACATAATGGTTGAAAATTAAGATTGATGTGCAAAAGATGGCACCAGTAGGCGATTTCACTACCTCTGCAAAATATCTAAGAAGTGCTTACAATTTAGCGCAACCAGTTTGCCATCTGAAAGAGCTTTTTAGTGCCATTGGCAGCATAGTGTCATGCCACAGAGCATCTCTTAAACCAGAACCGTTGATAGACTTGTGTTCTCAGCTAAAAATGTGTGAACCACTTGCATAATTTATAGTTGCACAGTGTAAGATGCAAATTACATTGCTCTAAAGAAACTGTCAGAATGCACTTTCTGTAGCCATTTTGTACTCCTTTTTCATATGTGTTAATGTAAAAGAAGTATCCCTAAGTGGGCAGTAGATTTTTTTAAAACTGTGTTTTGCACAAACATTTCAATTCTTTTTTAAGCAGTTCAGAAGAAAATCATTTTCTCAGTTTGTCATTTTATAAAGATTAACTTAAAGTGACAACCCTCAGTTAATATTTAAAGTCTGTTTATGAAGTAAATACATAGACGTTCAATGTGGAAGAGCTTAAAGAGAGCACACTGAGCTTAATTGGAGCAGCAACAATTTTTTATAAATTTCATGTAATATTTATTAAAATGACAAGATTTAGTTAAATAAATAATCTAGGCCATGTATTAAGTTCATACATATTTTATTATGAACAACTATTATTA
>NW_015635305.1:2075933-2116237 GCF_001515625.1 Sinocyclocheilus rhinocerous
ATTATGGATGTAAAAGTACAAGCCAGTAATGCCTGTGAAGTAATATATTAGCTTGCACACAATCTTATACAGCTAGTCAGCTAACTGTGTTCTGTAGCATCTGCGCTATGTTGCTAAAACTATCTTTTGGATCTAACTGTAGTTATTTCCCACATCCAAGTTCCAGGTTATAATATGCAAAAGTCTTAACATTAATCTCTTAATTTTACAATAAGTAGTGAAACGTACCCAAAATAAATGCGTAAACATCTAAAAAATGCACATTTAAGGGGCTCCTCTTTTGGTGAAAGTTTTCAGGCAGCTTTCAAAATGGCCGCTGGACAGTGTGAACACATGGAGACTCATATCTCAGTGTGCAATGGTCTGATTGACTTGAAATTACAAGAGGTATGTAGTAACAAACACATCCATTTGTTAAGACATCAAGTAGGATAATACATTATTTTTTTATTTTTATAATCTGAGCTCAAAAATGGTAGTGTGCTTAATGGGTACGTGAGCTTAATAGGTACGTTTACCCTAGACAAACAGATGTAAAAACACACTCAGACCTTACCTGCACAAGTGGGATGTAAATCTGGCTAGTGTTTTCTGCTAGTTAGCTAAGCATTAAAGAACTGCTAAACTGCTAAATAAGAGTTTGAAGATTAAAATAATAGAACATTAAAACTATCATTTTAAATAAAGACTAAAATCAAAAAAAATATATATATCTTTAGTAATGTATTTACTTTTACTATGGTTAAATGTTTGGCGATATCTTCTAAAGATTTTTTTTTTTTTTTAATTTTGGCCCAATTTGCCCAAATTTTTTCACTGTATAGTGCTGATATGGCAACTAGTAAATACACTATTTTTGTCACACTAGAATATGTTGAAACATTTAAAGCGTGTGTGTTACAAATAGCCCCATTTTAGGTTGTGCCCTGTTCACTCCTACATCTCAAAATTTCTTCACAGATTCACAATTCAAACTTTCTCGCAGTTGTGATTTTATGTTTCACAGTTTCTTTTCAGAATTACAAGTTTGTATCTCACAATTTTGAGTTTAAATCTTGCAATTCTGAGTTTATATTGTGAGATAATTACTTTTTTAATTTAAATTTTTTTTTATCATGTGCCGGAAACAAGCTTCCATAGAAACATGCCTGTGTTTAATGTGTGTTTAAAAGCATTTGTCAAGAAGCCATCAATTTCATTATGTAAATATGACCTGCTTGCAGAGTTTTGGTTCAGTTACACTTAGTTCGAATATATCAGCGTTCAGCTGGAGTAAACATGTTCATGCAGTGCAAATGGAAAGGGACTGATGATAACTGAGACCATGACAGTGGTTGTATAGCAAGGTGACGCATGCATAATATGAAAAAGAGTGAGCAAGAACATAAACATTTTCAAAATTTTGTGCGAGGAGGAGTTCGATTTCTGGATAAACAAACAACTTAAATATTATCTGTGAAACAAGTAAACAGTATAGTAGCCTACCAGTGATGCTATTGTATTTCGGACATTATCATCTTCATGGAATTATTAGAATGCAAATATAACACGAAAGAGAGAATTATAGAGATAGGTCTGTTTTAAATTAGATTTCTCAAGAAGTGAGGTTGCTGTACCAGTTTTTAGTTACAATGGAACAGTGAGAAAAAATATGTCAGATAATGACAAAGATATCGTCACGAATTCAGTCCATGGACTTCTGTTTATTCACCACCAGATGTCACCCTTTCCATTTACATTGACTCTCGCACTACACAAACTGTTGCATAGCACCCCGGACTACATTTCCCATCATGCTTTGCACAATTTGCACACTGCCCTGATTGCACTCATTGCACACAGCTGTTTCTAATTACCTCATTCACTATATAACACCCACTCTAACCACATTTCTCTGCTGAGTATTGTTTAGCCTGTACCCCTTTCCGAGTCTCCGTGTTTTCCTTGTTTTGCCTTGCCTTGCCTGTTTTTGATCTTTGCCTGTTTTCTTGGATTTCCCCCTCTCGTCTCGCCCCTGTGATTCTGTCTGCTCATCGGTGACCTACGCTAGTCCTGTGACTATTCTTGTGTTTTGCCCGCCATATACCTGTTTGCCAGTGTTTGACCCTGCCTGTGATGACCACGTCTCTGTCTTCTGCTAAATAAAGCTTTGCATATGGATCCACACGTCTCACGTCTCGTCAGCCCCGTAACAGATATCAGGTACACTAAGAATAAAGGTGTGGACTGGATCTAACCGACAGGATTATTTAGATTTCATAATTAATGCCTTGACAGAGGATGAGCTGAGGTGGGAGTACACCGACTTTTCAAGAAAGACAAAAAAAACCTGAATTTCCTGTTTTGTTGTTGGTGCCTCAAGATCCAGTTTTAGTGTGTAATCATAACTGTAAATGATTTGTAACATAAAGTCCCTTTGAAGAATGTTGTGTTGACTGACATTTCGCCTGTAGTATATATATTTTTTTAATGTAATTGCTTTCACACCGGGCCCTCGAATTGTGTCCTCTCTGAAAAGAAATAACACTTGTTTTGGTCTGAAAGTCTTCTTAAATCTTGATGTTATCTAATATGTTGTCAATCATTAAAATATTAGCTCAATTTAGAATGGGGTAAATAGTGAAGAGAACAAACAAAGTTTAAAAGAAAACAAGTTGAATGTGTTATATAAAGTGAGTGTTTAGCTTAGTCTAGTTTCACTGAGCAGAAAGCATAGTTTGTGTCCTTGTTGAAATCTTTTGTTGTTCCCTGGGTTGTCAGGGACAACTACTCTTCTGGACAACAGCCCAGACAGCAGGGCAAAACTTGTTGCTGCAGGAATCCAGATGAGGTAATTAGAGAATTCATAGAGAGACCGAGGAGACTTGAAGCTCACCACCTCAGTATGTACACAAGCCGTAGTCTAACGTCATGTGTCAATATTGCAATCAATGTTTTTAGTATTGTAAGGTTGAAATAAATAACATAACTTCTGAGTCAAACAGAGAAGTTTATTTAACATTGATCTAATGTGAGACATTGCTTAGGCTCTCCATATAAGACACATTTCCATCTAGTGCAGGGATTTTTACAACTTCTATATATATTAAATATATATATATATTACAAAATTAGGAGATTTATTCAAACACATATTAAATAATTAAGAGAAAAATATCATGCATTTATAGTGTAGTGCATATTTAACAATTTTTGGTGACACGTTCTTTTGCAGAGTTCTTTTTTTTCTAGTTAAATAACAAGGTATTCCTGAGGTACATTTAAAGTCATATTTTTCACAAGCTGTTTTGTTAACTTTATACCGCAGATAAAACACAGATTATACATTTCAGTAAGTTGCTTTGCAACTTTGCAGATGTTTTTCATGCACAAACCGCAACAATACACTCTAAAGGAAGTAACAAATGTAAAAGAGCATAATGGTCAAAATTTTACATGCACTTTGCAGTATCCACAAAATATTAATTATTTTACCAAAATAAGAGGGGTCATACAAAATGCTTTTTATTTTTATGTAGTACTGACCCGAATAAGACATTTCACATATAAGATTTTTAAATATAACATATTTTGACCACAAATGTAAATATTCACAGATTAAATAAGGATTACGTAAATATTTTACACTGTCAGTAAATTGTTCATATATAAATCGTTTACGATTTAGATTCTATCAATACTTCAATATTGTTTTTAGTATCTGCAAATGTAGTTTATGTATGTGTGGTAGAACCACATTTTACATAAATGCATACAAATATTCATGAGATCACGTTGTGATCATAATCATATTTCTCTACAAATAGTTTATTGAGATATCTGCATCAAAATGCCTAAGCACGTCAGTTAGAAACTTTATACATTTATAAAACATATATATTGTATATATTCTCCGGAACTGCCTCCACAGACCCCTGGTAGAAAGAGTTCCTTTTTTTTTTTTGGACTGGAAATGACTGGAAGCTATTGTTATACTCCTCTTTTAGTCATACATGCTGACCCAAACATCATCAATCATCAAATTTTTCATTCATATTTTAGGTGTGAATGTTGATGGTGTGTTCCATTTAAGTCTGATGAGTCATTCTATGTTAAAAGCCTATTTTTGGTAAATAGAAACAAAATTTCACAATGTCCTGACAGAAACCCATCAAGACATGATCTGAGAGTCAGAGAGGTTGTTTTGCTTACCAGTAGACATTTATCAGTTTCAGTGATACTATTGCAGTTCAACTCAAATACATACTTTCGAGAGAACTCTGTCCAGGTTGGCTGGTTTTGGTTTCGGCTGGTATTTACTGAACCACAGGAAACATTTTTCTTTAGAAGCCGGAAACATGATGTGAAAAATGTAGTTTGTTAAACTTTCACAGTAACTCGATGAGCAGTTTGCAAAAAGCTAAATCAGTAAATATTCACTACCGTTCCTAATGTTTGGGGTCAGTGAGTGATTAAAAAAAAAAAAAAGAATACTTTTATTCAGCTGAATAAATAATAAAAGTATTTTTTATTTATTTTTTTCACAAAAATGGAAACCATGATAAACAGCTGTTTTTTCAACAATGATAATAATAAGAAATGTTTTTTGAGCACCAAATCAGCATATCAGAAACATTTCTGAAGGATCATGTGACATCACTGGAAAAAATACATACAAGAACTGTACATTTAAAATATATTGAAATAGAAAAGTTATTTTAAATTGTAATAATATTTCACAATATTACTCTTTTACTGTTCAAACTTTTGAATGGAATTGTATATAAACAGTGCGTCACACTTGTATTAAGGGGATATAACATAGCAGGCCTGTCAATAGGGTCTCTTGAGAAGACATTGGTGAATCTTTCTATTTGAGACATGTCATCTTTTACATTTGATCCTGTTATCAGAAGAATTCTGCTTTTCAAAACAGCCACACATGTCATGTCTGGATGCACTATGCTTTGAAAGTGTATGAGCATGTTCCAGCTTGTTGCCGTCACAACCCTCCCTATAGACCGTAAACAGTTTGTCTCCCAAATTGCACTACAATGTACGATTGCACCCACTGCTCTACACACCGTGAACACACACCCGGAGCAGTGGGCAGCCATTTTATGCTACAGCGCCCGGGGAGTTCGGTGCCTTGCTCACGGGAACCTCAGTCATGGTATTGAAGATGGGAGAGAGCGCTGTACATTCACTCCCCCCCCCCCCCCTACAATCCCTGCCGGTACAAGACTCGAACCCGCAACCTTTGGGTTACGAGTCCGACTCTCTAACCATTAGGCCACGACTTCCCCATGTCTGTAATGCAAAAGATGTGAAGACTGACAACATCAGCATGTGAGATCATAAACATCATGATTTATTACATTTAGCAATAATTTCTCAGAACCTTATTGAACAGCATGTTCCACAATTGTTTCTCACACTTTAAGCAGTTGCTTGCATGCAGTCCTAATAGCAGCAGGTTATGCAATGGTGTCTACACAGGGTGTACTGACTTCTTTGGAGGAGTCAGTCATTGTGTCAGGGGAAAACTTTAGTCATAGTGTTTTCATGTACTCTTTTTGGTGAGAAGTTTCCCCCAGTTGGACAGGATTTTGCACCGCTGTGCTTGCATGGACTTGCAATATGTACCTGCACAGGGGTGTAAATCTTATCAGTGTCTGTGCATATATTATGTCATTCAATGAGCATTGGTCAAAGAAGCTGCACACGAAAGCTAAAATACTGTTAATAAGTAGTAAGTTGAATTTGGTGGACTAAAATCCCTAACTGCACATAGATGTACATAGATAGATATAAATCAAGTGTATAGCGCATGCTTAACCAGAGTGACTAGGCCTATAGCTTTTCCACACAAGTCGTTTATATTTCAGAAAGTCTTTGAAATTGACTTTTTTTAATTAACTTCAGAGAAGATATTTTCCCTAGTAAAAAAGGTTAGGGGAAATGAACCACATTAACCACTGACATGTTTGTGTGTGTGTGTGTGTGTGTGTGTTTAGTTAAATATCGTATTTAATACATCAGGCTTTTATGGCTCATATATGCAAATATATAAACCATCCTCAAACACTTGCTGTGTCATATTTGACATTTACATTTTAACATCAAAAGAATGTAAAATAACAATAATAAATATAGCTGCAAGCAGCAATGACCGGGGTTCAAGCACATGAAGGCATTTAAGGTGGTATGTTTTAGGGTCTAGGCCAACCTGGATGTATGGCTGACAGTAAAACACATCCAAAATGGAGAAAAGGCTCACAGACACAGCCACACACACACTGAAATTAAATGGTTAAACTATTATATTAATACTCAATAAGCATGCTTACACACAAACAGACACACACATACACAGACATACATGCGTGACATTGCATATAAATTTTCAAGTCGATCGGACCAACGGTTGCCTAGTTATAGCCATTTATATAATTTTTTTCTGTCTTATAGCGCCCCCAAGTGGCAGAGCTGCGCAATTTAATTATTGATATTCAGTGTCCAACGAACATTTTGCACTGGTTTGGTTCCGATCGGGTGAAAAACCTAGGACTAGTTCGCAAAAGTAGGTTTCTGACAAAATTCAAAATGGCGGAAAATTTTTATAGACGGAAATGGAATTGGAGATAGCCATTTTGTTTTGACTTAGCCAAGGAATCCAACGATATAAGACACTTGAGTCTACGGCAAGCGGATTAGGAGTTATTAGGGTTTTTGCGTTTTTGATCGCTGTAGCGCCACCTATTGGCCGATTGGGGTGAGTCTTTGTCAGAATGTCCCCTCAGGGAGCTCTACCTTCTGGCCAAATTTCAGCTCTTTAGGCCTTACAGTTTGGTCTGCACGATCAGTTTTAGCGGAGAAAAATAATAATAATAAAAAAAATCCTTACAATTACAATAGGGTTTCAGCACTGCGTGCTTGAACCCCTAATAATAATAATAATAATAATAATATGTAATGCTAAAAATGATATGGATAATCAGGAAAACCCAAGCTGCTCCAGACCAGTAAATGTTAATCTTATATTATTATTAAACAATAAACCTAATAAAAAGTCATTAAAGATGTCACAGCAAAAAGACTTGATAAAGCCATCAATCAAAGGTCAGAAGGCATGAAGTACAGTAGATTGTGGGTTTATCAGCAAAGTTTTGATCATTGAATTTATTGGCCCTAGAAATGGATATCAACTATGATACAGTAGACTAATATATTCATAGACTTTAGACATAGACATAGTCAATAGGCTTTATACTTATTGTTGAACAGAAAGTTACAATGAATATTTACTGTAAATTGTGAGAGAATAAAATGTTTTAAAAATGTGGCTAAAATTTTGTAACTAACATTACCAAATAAGCATTGTGTTTCCAGTGAACTTATACCCCTTAAGGCGCAACATACTAAATAATAAAACTCATGTTTAAAAAAAAAGCCAAGAGATTGTATTATTTGTGTAGTAAGATGGGGAATACCAATAAATTAATTTTCTGATGTCTCTGGTCTTGCTCTTTTTAGGGTAAAATCTTGCTAAAGTTGCCTTTTAAAAACTAAACAGTGACAGTGATTAAGGAGCAGTCAGAGACACATACCTTATTCATGTCTAAAATGTTCTGTTTTCCGAGAAGAGAAAAACTATGCAAGGATTTTTAAAAGGTTTTTGCACATTCTGCTTTGCAGGTCATGCCCAATGGTTTTTGCATTTAGCTGATATTGTTATTTAAACTGACATAGAAATGAGGAACATCACAAGCGATTTACATTTACAGTACATGTAATCATTTAGCACAGGGGTGCCCAAACTCGGTCCTGGAGGGCCGGTGTCCTGCAGAGTTTAGCTCCAACTTGCCTCAACACACCTGCCTGGAAGTTTCGAGGATGACTAGTAAGAGCTTGATTAGCTGGTTCAGGTGTGTCTAATTGGGGTTGGAGCTAAACTCTGCAGGACACCGGCCCTCCAGGACCGAGTTTGGGCAGCCCTGATTTAGCAGATACTTTCATCCAAAGCGACTTACAAATGAGGCCAATAAAAGCAATCAAAACATCAAAAGAGCAACAATATATAAGTGTTGTGACAAGTCCCGGGTAATCTAACGCAGTAGGCCTACACATAGTGAGATTTTTTTTTAGAAATCTTCTCCTATAGGGCTTTAATGCTACAAGCACCAAACTTGGCAGAGACCTGGGCCCTGATGTGTAGTTCCCTTTCATGGGAACTTCGAACTGCGTCCTCTAGGGGTCGCTATGGGGAACGCCTCGTCGTGACCCGTGTCTGAAGCATACATTGAAAAAACACCAACTCGTTGGCCGGCGACAGCCATGACGTCACTACCGGTCGCCTCGTCGCCGTGTCTGAAGCATACATTGAAAAAACACCAACTCGTTGGCCGGCGACAGCCATGACGTCACTACCGGTGTGACTATAATATAAATAGGCGCCGGGAGCACACATCATTCTCTTCTTCGTGACTGTTTTGTTTGAAACGTGCATTTCTGTGGTAAGAACGATCTCTATTCATCTCATTATGGCAAGCACTAGCAAAGCATTTAACAGACACGGGTCACGACGAGGTGTTCCCCATAGCGACCCCTAGAGGACGCAGTGTCTCGTTCCCTACTCAGGGAACCATGCTTACATAAGTAACCTGAGACGTTTGTTCCAAGTTTTCGTATAAATAATGATCAAACATCACAAATTTCCCATAGACTTATATTTTCAGAGCAAAATGCCCCCTCTAGACTAGAGGACATTGCAGTCCACTAGAGGAAAAGACAGGACAATAAATCTTTGAACTCCCCACATTCACTTTCATTTTAAATTGGTTACATTTACAAATAAATGCATATATATCCTTTATGCTGCCAATCTATTCCAACATATTTAATCGTGGCCAAGTCAGGTCTCCAATGTAATGACCGTCTAATGGCCAGAAGACCATCGTTTAAAAAACGATCGGGACAGATGACTGATCTGTCACGACTCCGAATGGACCAGTGCTGCATCCTCACAAAAGTTTGTCAGTTCTTTGTGTTTCTAAGCCGTTCTCATCAGAACATTCAAGCAATTTTACACCATTCAAGCACAATAACACATTAAAGAGCTAAATTCAGTGCTTGTGAGCTGTTTTGTGTGACACAGAGAGATGTGTCGAGTCTCTGACTCACTTTCGCTTCATTTGCCACTGGAATGGACACAAACACAAGATTCAAAAGTCATGGTATCTTGGCGAATATCATCGAAAACAGTCATTTATGTCTCAAATGAACATAAACTGTTGAGAAATAAATCAAATTTGTTGTCATAAGCTTTTTTATTAGAATGAAAAATAGCAAGGGTCTATCGGAAAATATTATGAAAACAATAACTGTTGCACTTATTTTGTGGCAGGGCCAGCTCAAGAACACCGAACTCACATGTGATCTTGCTTTTTTGCCTCAAGGCTGCCCAAGTTGGCTTTCTCAAGCCAACATCAAAGTTTGTTCACAAACTTTAGCCTCTTATTATTACTAAACAATATAAAAGTTATTTATTATATAAAAATCATTAAAGTTTTCACAGCAAAAAGACTTGATAAAGCCATCAATCAAAGGTCAGAAGGCATGAAGTACAGTAGATTGTGGGTTTGTCAGCAAAGTTTTGATCATTGAATTTATAGGCCCCAGAAAGGTGTATCAACTATGATACAGTAGGCTAATATATTCATAAATAGATATTATACTTATTGTTTAACAGAATGTTTACTGTAAGTAATGTTGTAACTAAAATTACCAAAAAAGCATTCTGTTTTTAGTCAACTTATACCCCTCAAGGGGCAACATATCCTGAGGAATACAAAATTTAAAATAAAATAAAAAAAATGATAAAACTCATGTTTAAAAAAAAAAGCATGAGGTTGTATTATTTGTGTCCTAGTAAGATGGAAAATACCAATAAATTAATTTTCTGTTGTCTCTTTATGGTCTTGCCCTTTTTAGGGTTAAATCTGTCAAAAAAAGTTGTTTTTAAAAATGAAACAATGACGATGACACAGACACATAACTTATTCATGTCTAAAATGTTCTGTTTTCCAAGAAGAGAAAAACTATGCAAGGATTTTTAAAAGGTTTTTGCACATTCTTTGCAGGTCATGCCCAATGGTTTTTGCATTTAGCTGATAATATTATTTAAACTGACATAGAAATGAGGAACATCACAAGTGATTTACATTTAATCATTTAGCAGATGCTTTTATCCAAAGCGACTTACAAATGAGGGCAATAGAGAAGGCAATGTGCTGTTCAGTTGCAGAACGCAAGCTTCTAGAGGGCACATAAGTCTGTGAATTTAGGTAAAGGGGTGCAGAGCTAGTGGTTGTTTTGTAGGCAAACATCAATGCCTTGAATTTTATGCAAGCAGCTATTGGTAGCCATTGCAAATTGATGAACAGAGGAATGACATGCATCTTTTTAGCTTGTTAAAGACTACTCTTGCTGCAGCATTCTGGATTATCTGCAGAGGTTTGATAGAACTGGCTGGAAGACCACATTTATCATGACATATGTTTTAACTTAATAAACACCTATTTTACATAGGGCAAAGTTAAATATAAGACAAGGGTTGAACCACTTTACTCAGCCAAATAAAATGAACATTATTTACATTCATTATTTAATTTAATATTTATACAGCATTATTATCTTTAACTATCTGACCCACAGTCCACACTGTACAAGAGAGTATAAATATTTTCCCACCTGTTATATCTAATATTAGCAGTTTATCTGTGTGAAGTTTAGAGCTTTCTTGTGTTTGGGAATGTTGTATTCACTTTGCAAGTGCATTAGGGAGGCCATGCAATACGAATGGGCTGTGGTAGGATGTGGTAAGACCCTAGAGCATGTATTTATATATAGGCCTATACATATATACATATAATCTGTGTCTGCAATGATGGGGGTAGAGGCAGTGGATTGGTGTCGTTCACAAGCCTGATTGCCTGTAGGTAAAAACTGTTCAGCGTTCTTGTCGCATCTGCCTGATGGTAGGAGTGTTAAAAGGCTGTGCTGGGCATGACCATTGTAGTCATTTTGAGGTAGGCCTATGCTACTTTTTTTTTTTTTTACATTTTTAAGAAAATCTCATTTATTCAGAAAATATTACATAACCCTTTTCCCTGTGCAATTAAGTGGTCATTACAATTACATTATTTAATCTATGCAAAATTTGCCATAATGCATTATACTGTATACCATTCATGTAAACCCGTTATTATCAGCCTTTTTAAACCCAAGATCCCTGACCACTGTTTTAATGCAAGACAAAATATGCCTATTGGAGAACTGATAGAAAAAGACAGATTGTACTTCCAATTTGAGGTCTTTTATCTATCTATCTATCTATCATCTATCTACCTATCTATCTATCTATTTATTTAACACATTTATCTATTGTTTATTTGCTCAATAACAGGCAAATTGTTAAATATCTGTAGCCATTTGAAATTAGAGGCAACAACTGCATTTTAATGATGGCCCAAACAAAGATGCTGCACACATGCAGCATCAGCGGCTGTGTTTTATTTGAATTAGATTGCATAATTTCAAGATTTAAAAGCAAAAACAACTTTAGCTTTGGTCAAAACTTGGGTCTGACTTTAGCTTTGTGAAATTATACTCTACATAAAACATCTGTCCGAAACAAAACAGCAGACGAACTGAATGAGACGCAAATTCACTCTCTGATGACAGCAGCAGGTGGCGCTTAGGAGTGTTTCCTTGGTTACGGCTGTAAACAAAGCAGGGCTGACCTTCAAAATACTACTAGTTTATACAGAGGTAAGTGGAAAAGAAAATGCCGTTGAAACTTATCTGAACACAGTCAGTTCCCCTTAGTGATACATTCATATAAACCTCCAAAGCAATATGTATATTTTTCTTCCTATATTTCGCCCATTGTGAACAGTGAGTTTAGTGAGCTCGCTCTGCCTGGTTCAGTTTTGGCGACCGTATCTGGCCTCTGTTAACGGTCGTTACAGACTTCGTAATAGTTCCACACAAATTACATTTTGGGAAATGACTGCAATGCAAACGTGTGCAATTCCGGTGTCCTGACATTTTATCCTATCCGTCAGATTGTCCTACCAGGTTTACTGCGCATGCGCACATCAATATTGCGTCCTTTTTCTCTTGCTAAACAACAATATTTAATGTATCTGCATTACTGTAAGGGTAGGTTTAGGGTTGGGGTAGGTGTAGACCTTAATAAACCATAATTTTACCGGTAGCATTTTTCGTTGTAGAATTGTACTATCCCCTGTTTTAATGGGAGGTAGCAAAATCGGACAGGGTAACGTTAACGTTAGCACAAATCGACAGAACACCGGAATAGTCCAAATAAATCAAAATACATTTTGGGGTTTGTTAATTAAAATTAAATTTTAATTTAAATTGTATTTGAATTAGTCTACATTTCATGCTTTGGTTTTAAACTTTAAAACTGATGCAACCAAGAAAACTCTGTAGCAATGCAGTAACAATACTGTAACACAGTGTGTGAGCAGATAAAAAAAAAGTTCTACCAGTCTATCGATCGACTAGTTGGCTACCACTGATGTAAAACCAATTCTATTGTTTTGCGGTTTAAATCATTCCAGAATATTTATGGCCTTGAAATTGTAAATTAAAAATAAATAAATGAATAAATAAATATGTGTTTAGATTCATTTAGTGCCTAATCAGCATAATTAGTAACAGATTTTATTTATCATATACAACTAAGCAAATGGCCCTGCCCATTCCTGGAGCCAGAGCCTTATGTTTCATGTCAACTCTAAATGAAACTCTTCTCCTACCACTGGCCCTTTAGAAATTAGCCTAATCTACCTCTAAAGTTTCACACTCAGGCCCATTTTTAAACTAAAAGGCTTAATAGTGGGTGATGATGTTTCAGCAGTTTTCAAAAATACAAAGGTGTGAGAGAAAGGGAAGAGAAAAAAGGGAAGAACATGTTCTATAATAGAGAGGACATGAATGCAGTGTGAAGGGGTGTGTGTTCATACGTGAATAATACAGGGAGGGATCGAGGGAGTTAATGTGGTGTATAGGTGAGTGTTCATGTGTGTGTGTGTGTGTGTGTGTGTGTGTGTGTGTGTGTGTGTGTGAAGAAGTTTGTAAGGGGGCAGGCAGATGCATGAAGGGCTGGTCCTGGTCTATCATGTCTATAAGACCAGAGCACTGGCCTTCACATGAGCATACATCTCTGAGGGACATACAGGTTGTTTCACACAGGCAAAGGAAGACATCCGGACCTGGCTAAAAGATGGGTTGGCAGAAGGTCATGCTGGATAAGCTTGCACACACTTTCCAGATCCGCAACAAGCTGCTGCGCCAGGGACTGGCTGAATGCTTGGGAACTCTCTTGCTAGTGGTGGGTATTTCTCCTCAATCATGAATTACTTATTGTCAGCATCAAAGCTGAGGTCAGTGCAACTTAATAAAATGCAGTTTGTCACATAGTCTGAAACAGCATGTTTATGTCTCACATAATTTCTTCTCACTCAGATTGATGACAAAGATAGACTGTAATGTTTACTTTGGTACATGCACTCAGAATTTTCACAAGCAAATAACAAGTGAATGGTGGATTATTGCAAATTAGTATTTATATCTGCATTATTGTGCACACATTGGTGTGGATTCTGGAATGCAGATCTTACACCAGTGAAGTTTTAGTTTCCTGCAGTTGGTCCTCAGTCCAAGGAATACTTTAGAAAGTATCCAAAAATCTGTTAAAATTTACCATTTTAAAAGTCGCTCAAACCTGTATTATCAAACCTGGACTTTTTTAAATACAATGAAAGTCAGTAGTTTTGAATCCCACTGACTTTGATTGTATGCACAAAACATTCAAAAACAGTTGAAACGTACCTTTACAACCTATAAAGGAAGTTTCCTGCATGGACCTTTATTGACAAACGTTAATTATGCCCTGAGGAACTATGCTTAAAGGAAGTCATTTGCAAATAGATAAGAAAGAAAGGTGGATAGTATCTCAGTCCTGTTCATGAGAAATGCTCTTGACACACATGATAAACAGAAAAAATATGAGTATACATCCTCCTTAATTTAGTAGCGATTTTCTCTGTGACAAACAGCACAGATAGGCATGTAATAATGCAACTTGAAGCAGAACAGAGGCGCGTGCCAAAGCTTTCAATGAGTAATACTTGTTTCATCACATCTATAATGATGCCACAATTCACACATGATAATTTGCTGAGGTTTAATAAATCACCGTAATGCATCGAGTCAATATTATTAGTGCGCATTTGCCACACCAACACAAAGTATTCATTCATCACTAAATCCATTTTATCTAATTCTAAACATGCAAAATCTGTTTTAAGCTTTGAAATTAATGCAGTCATTTAGACATTTAGATATGAATGTCTGTAGTGAAAAAATGACTAATAGAAAAGCATGCCTGGCGGACCCACAATTTACCACTAGTTTTCTACACAGTGATATCACTAAAAGGAAATGTTTCTCAAACACTGCACTTAACTGGATGTTTGATAAATGCATCACACGCAGCAGACTACAGTAAAGAAACCACTGCCACTGCAGTCAGAGCTGTGACATGACAGTTACAATGTGGTATGAAATATGACCCTCATTAAAGAGGGAATTGACACCAAACTGCTGCTACAAAGTCTTCACAGGGCAATTATGCAATTTTACAAGCACTTTAGAAACAACAACACATTTCAAGAAGTACACTCATAGTTTGTTTTTAAGGTGTGTGGCACAGGTTATACCAGAGATAATACTTAAATAGAGAGGTCATGCGATAACTGGATCACACAACGGGTGTGATGTTTGCTGAGCGGCAAAAAGGTATTCGTGTGCGAGCTACTTTGTACATGCTCTTTGTCTGTGAAGGTGACTTTATCAGCGGATGTTCTTCTTAGAGTAGAAACAGGAACAATGGGTCTTTGGTCACAGAAAACCTAAATAAACTGAATAACCCAAGGTTTGCATTTAGCTGGCATTATTGAATTCGAAAGGATACTTAGGGCCATGTTTAGGTGATAAATTGGTTTTGTGAGATGCCTTTTTTAGAATTGTGTTGACGTTGTTGCTGAGATTTACTCTCATGAAAGCTCTTCAATGTACCCTGGCAATTACATGACTTTGGTAAAGTCGTTGCTTGATCCTGATAATTCGGTATAATGCCACAGGTATTTCAGTTCAACTCTGTGGTGACTTTTTCCATGAAAACTTCAGCCACAAGTCTGAACAGTAACTTGCAATTGCTGTTTGTCAGAACGGACTTGTAATGACCTGTCTGAGATGATCTATGTGAAAAAATGCAGCCCTTTGTAACTATAGATTTGTAGTGTTTGAACAAAAGGGAATACTTAGTGTATTTTTAGCAGAGTTTGAAACGGCAACCTGCTATTTTCATCACCAGTTTAAAGTATATGTTGCGACTCACAATGATGTGAAAGGCCTACACTTAGTTGGTAAAATGAGTCAAAAAAGCATTTATTTTCACCTGGACTCTTCATTGTCTTGATATAAATGGTACACATAAAAATTGTGTTGTTTTCAAATAGTGATTAACACATGTTCTTATCTAATAACGTTTACAGATGTTTGGCTGTGGTGCGGTGGCCCAAATGGTACTAAGTGGAGAAAGCCATGGTCGCTTTCTCTCTGTAAACCTTGCTTTTGGGTTTGCTGCTACCCTTGGAATCTTGGTTTGTGGCCAGGTGTCAGGTTGGTAAACTCCTCTAAAATTGCATCCTAAGCTGTTGAACTGAGTTTTTATAAAAAAACTTCTTTGTGGATGAACTTATGGGAAGAAAGAGCTTTTTTTTCTTCTTCTTTTTTTTAGGCGGACATTTAAATCCAGCAGTTACATTTGCTCTCTGCCTCTTGGGAAGAGAAAAATGGAGAAAGTTCCCTGTGTACTTTCTGTTCCAAACAATTGGAGCCTTCTTCGGTGCCGCAATTATCTTTGCGGAATACCATGGTACATGTTATGTAATATTAATTCTCTTTCTTGTCGAAAGTGTATATTATGTTTCTTCTTTTTCTCACACTTTTTTAAAATTATTTTAGATGCAATGTATGATTATGCTGGAGAAAAAAATGAGTTGCTTGTAATTGGGGATAAAGCCACTGCTGGTATTTTTGCTACGTACCCAAACCCTCATCTCACCATCTTGAATGGATTTTTTGACCAGGTCAGTAACTGCAAGCTTGTAACTCTTTCAGTGCTATTTTTGAGTGAACGCACTTCATTGAAATATAATTTTTCCCTCCATCGCAGTTTTTTCCCCATCACCATGTCCCCTTAGGAGCTCTGTAGTTTATAATAAATGTACTATATTTATTATCTTTTATATTTACATCTATAAAATATAACCATCTTCACAGGTGATAGGCACAGCATCTCTGATTGTCTGCATCCTGGCCATTGTGGACCCCTACAACAACCCAATCCCTCAAGGTCTTGAGGCCTTCACGGTGGGATTCAGCGTCCTTATCATTGGACTCTCCATGGGCTTCAATTCTGGTTATGCAGTCAACCCAGCTAGGGATTTCGGGCCTCGTCTTTTCACTGCCATGGCTGGTTGGGGTGGTGAAGTCTTCACGTAAGTACAGTTAATTCCCATAACATGAACTAATTAGGTACATCATGAACCAACTCGCAATGCTTTCGAGCTGATCTGCATTTGTCAGTGATGAAACAGACTTCAGTAAACACTTACGAATGTTTCTCTGGTTTGCAACAGTACCAGACAGTGTTGGTTTTTGGTGCCCATCTTTGCCCCCTTCCTGGGATCCATTATTGGTGTGCTTGTGTACCAGCTGATGGTGGGGTGGCATGTGGAGGGAGAAGTACGGGACAATAAGAATAAAGCTAAGGAAGAGTCTTTGAAACTTAATGACGTCACCAGCAAGGATTGATCTGCGTGATCTGCACCAGCCCTTCGCCCCATAGATCCACATAACCTTTCTGCTTTAAGTCTCTGAGTTCCATAGATATGTCTTGTTCCACCCAAGGCTCCCTCTTCTCTTTCAGAGGGGATTCTGGTAGTCTTGCAGACCATTAAATGGACTTAAAATAAAATGCTGCAAATGTCAAGATTACAAAGTTTTCCTAATTGTTCCAGCAGATATTTCATATATATTTTCTTTAGCATGTTCCTTTTTTTTTTTCACACATCCTCCAGATTCCTCCTTTAAGGGAAAAAGGTGTTTCTTCAGCAACACGAATTATATTAATTCACTGTTTTTAAAGTTAGTAAAAAATGTAGTGTAGCACCTATCAATATTTCCAGTATTTCACACTTTTGTACTACTATTATCCAAATATGTTGCCATTCCTGTTGAGAAGGTGAGCAATTCAACCAAAAAAATAGCTTCAATACTTTTCAATACAAAAATCTTTTTTTTTGTAAATATTTTGTATTGTCATCTTCATTTAAAAAAAGTTTTTTTTCTATTACATAGCAGGACGTTACTTATTTCAAGAAACATCTTACGGTCAACAGCGTAGTAATCTTTCAATTGTAGAGCATTACAGTCTTTAGACTATGTTCATTTCATCTTTCATGTATCTGTTAATGTCATAACCATTTTAATTTTGTGATTGAATGTTTTGAAGCAATGGATTATTATCCTAATAAAGTTTTTTTTTTTAAGTCTCACAATGTGATGTGATGTTTTGTCATTTTTATGTTGTTTAGCTGAAACCACCCTTGCTGCTTCTTTGCTAAGGATGTGCACATTCATGTTCTCCTCCAGGGTTGTCATCCATTTGTAGTGGAATTTAACATTATGCCAAAGCCATTCATTATCAAAAAAAGCACAAGATGAATGAAACAAGTCTAGTTAAGGGCTTACAAAACAATAGGTGTGGACTATTGGAGGCTTAAACTTAAGTATGAGGGAGAAAGAATATTTACAGTCTCCTTCAGGTTCACATTCAATCATATTAAGGCTATTGGGAAAAACACATGGGTGTGTTAAAACATAATACATTCCACCATCTAGAGAAACCAATCTTTAAAAGGGAATTAATACAATTACTTCAACCAAGCCACAGCACGCCAGGTTAAAGTTCTCTGAACTCAATTATAATATTTGTTATCCCTGATATATTTCCCAGAACCCTACGAAAACAAATTGTTGCTAACAACACAGTGTTGTTGACAGAGCAATAACTCACAGACGGATGTTACATTTCTAAAACCAATTACAAAACAAAGGAAGGCCTGCCTCTACACATAAATCAATGCATTTAATTCAAGCTTGCAGATTGATGATGGCAAGAAATCAAGTAATTCCTTTCTCCAGAAAGCGTATGGATTAACACTGCCATTCAAAAGTTTGTGGTCAAGTCTCTTATGCTTACCAAAGCAGTATTATATCAGAAAATATGGTAGCTAAAAATATAATTACAATTTAACTGTTTTACATTTACATTTTTATCCAAAGAGACTTACAAATGAGGAAAATAGAAGCAATTTTCTTTTTAAATATATTTTAAAATGTAATTTATTTCCATGATGGCAAAGCTGAATTTTACTCCAGCCTTCAGTGTCAGGTGATCCTTCGGAAACCTTCTGACATGCTGATTTGGTGCTCAAGAAATATTTCTTCTTATTCTCAGTGTTGAAAACAGTTGTGCTGCTTCACATTTTTAGATTAACCTTGATGTATTTTTCAGGATATGAATAGAACTTTAGAACGGATAGCATTTATCTGAAATAGATTTTTGTAACAAAGTAAAAGTCTTTACTGTCCCTTTTGATTCATTTAATGTATTCTTGATTTATAAAACTGTAAATGAAAACTTTTGAACAGTATGTAAGCCTAAACTGTATTAATCATTCTCCATATGCTTGGTTCCTGGACTATACATGATTAATATATCAACATGCTAAATTCTTTGCTTCAAGAGCAGCTTGTCTCTTCCTGCAACTTATGCAAGTCAGATATATCAAGAAATCTCAGCTGGCTCATATTGCACACCTTCACAAAGCCTTCTCTTTTTAATAAATACGACTCTCTTGGCCATTGCATCCTTTTTCTTCTTGCAGTACATTATCGCGGACCGCTTCTCTGTGCCTGAGGCACTTTCAGTACCAGTTCTCATTTTCTTCGAAGAGGAGCACTTCCACACGACAACTCTTGTCCTAATTCCCACTCAGTGTGGGAAACAAGTAGAACAAGTACCATGACAAAAGCCCGTGCCCTTGTTGAGACTCCATGAAGCTTATCTTGTGCAACGGTATCCAGCGCTGGCTTAGAGCCCACACACACCTGCATAGAGGTCTCCGAGCATGTGTTTCATTTTTAACTTGCGTTTAGATAACGTATGCCAGATTTAATGAGATGTGAAATCTGCAGTTATTTTGTTGTTTTTTTTCTCGATCTGTTTGGATTGTTTTATGAACATTTTGCTTAATAACACAAAGTATTGTGCTTGGGTGTGGAGTTCTTACGTAAACAGGAATATACTGAGTAGCTAATTACAGCATGTGTCCTCATCCGATTCAGTTTCCTGTGTACAAAACACAAATGACACAAATTTTCCTCGATGGCTTGCATGGAAAATTCAATGAGAAGGAATTTCACAGTGTTGGTTTCTAGTTTGGAAAAAAAAAAAATCTGAACAGGAAACTTTCTCCTTTGTGTAGCACATAAGCACTGTTTTAGTAACCTAAGAAGTCAGACAGCATAACATTCAGCTAAGAATGTGGGTGGTTTTAATAAAACGCCCTATGGGATGACGCCTCTTTTTTCTTGTGAAACCTGTAATGTACCTGAAAATCCTCTTGAAAGACTTGACTGGCGTAGCTATAACCATTGGCCTCAACACCACATGTGAAATCCAAAAGAACATTGTCTTTTCATCTTTAAGCTAAGCAATATGTGCAGTTTGTAGATTTATAACTGATTTTATTATTTATTTTATGTCAGCCAAATTGTGTTGTTTTAAAGTGTATACTCAATATTGTCAAACAAACACGATCTCTATGGGCAAAATGTGCAAGTCATGATTTAGTCGCAGTCTTTGAGGTACATAAGTACTTGTAAAGCACATTCCCAAGTTTACTATGTTGTTTCCTGTTTTTGATCCACCAAACGTGCCTAAAGGCATGCTTTTTAAAGGGTCACAGGATCTTTTGCTGGGAGCTAAGACATCACAGCACCCAGATACCTTTAAGATGCTGCCAACCCATATGTTGCCCACATGTGGAAAAACAAGCTGAGAGGAATCCATACTGATAACACCTTTTCAGATGTTTTCCAAAGGAATTGCGTTCAGACCGAAAAACCTGTACCTGAATTTAAATCTTTACATTTCAGTAGCTGATTAACACATGAATACCTTGCTTGAAAAAGGTAATTATAGCATACTGTAGCAAATCATGATCGAAAGTATGTAAATTGTACCACATTCCACGCAGGACACCTGAAGGATATAAGCTTTGTTCATGTAGGCATTTGAGTGTGCACATCCCCTGAGTACCTTACAAAAAACAGCAGAATTCTCTTTTTTTTTCCCAGGACAATACTCAAGTCCTAAATAACTTGTCAACATGCCATTAATGTTTTTTTTTTTTTTTTTTTACCTCTGATAACATTGCCGTTAATTCAACAAACCAAGTTTTAAGGTTAACAGTGAAATGAGGAAACAAAGAAATGCTTAAAATGTTTGGATCTATTTTAATCAAGACAGGGTTTATCTGTAACAAATATAAACACCTTTTCAAGGTTTAAATGACCTGCAAGACATCTGTTGTCTGCATTGTTGATCTGACTATCATATGATAGCCTTATATTGGCTCTTCAGATTTTGTGACATTTAGTGCTCTTCAAAAAAAAATCACTTATTCTTATTTCAGAGTTTCTGAAAAAAAAAAAAAGTTTGTGATCTTTAATCAGGAAACCACAAATCACAATTTTCCTTCAGGGACATGTTTTAAGATGTACTTCTGCAATCTGTACAAATGAACAGAGCATCATTTAGATGTTCTGCACAGTGTTTCACCTTCTTGAGTTTCGTTCTGGGACTCCAGTCTCATTTAGCAGATGTTTTGTCAGGTAATATCATCTAATTTATCTGATCATCCTTCATTTTTTCAGCTTCCTGGTGCATTTTTTTGAAGCAAGATACGTGCAGTTGCTGCACTATGACCATTATGACTAATTTCCATAACTGTATGCTTGTGGGAGAACAGAAAAGGTTGTGGTCAGAGATACAAATACACAGCCAATGGAAAGAGGGCGACAGTAACAGATAGGAACTCAATCATGCTCTTTCGGGTGGGGACATCCTCTGTTATCTAGATAGATATCCTATGGGAGAGCTTCTGCTTATATACAATTACAAGCAATTTCTATGGTCCTGTCTCATGTAATGTTAATGATACCTATACTGCATGTGGGAGAGCAGAGAGAGCTTGCGCTCCATGTTAGATTGTACTTTTTTTTATTGTTTATGGATACTGTTATATTAGGGACAATTGTGACAGGGACTAAAAACCAGCTGTTGCCTATTGGCTTATTTGCATAGAACACTAAATACATCTAAAAAATGATAACAGAGCAATGCAGATAAGATATACATTCAATGGTATGACCACTGTCAATTTTAAGTTAGCTTATCTCTGGAATGTATCTGCGTATGCCATTATGCCACAATGACCTCAAGGGCATCCAAAGATGTCTATATATTTGTTGTAACAAATAATGATAATGATAATAAAACAAAAGCGAACACAGAAAAACAAATTGATGTAACGCATTTGGCTGTTCAGTACACACCTGCTCAATATAACTTTCAAAAAGCTGTCACACCCTATCTCTTGCACAGGCATGTCTTCCACTTCTTGTTGGTTATCTTATAGTCGCATCTTGTAGAGTTTTGACTTATAAAAAAAATAACATTGTGATTGTAAATGTTGTCAATTTGCTTATCTGTGTAGCAAAAACCTTGCAACCCAAACCACAGCACCAGACCACTGCATAACAGTGGAAGGCAAATGTGAGATTCTTCTGGAGTATTGTATGGAAAAGTTATACTTTTATCTGTATCACTCCTCGTATCTCTGTCAGGTATCTGTTATTGTGCTACAATGGCCTCAGATCCTTCAAAAGGCATTTATTTGTACATATGGTATATAATTTATATGATATGCTTCAAATTCAAAGTTGTATATACTGTATAGAATGTTTAATCAAATATTTACAGTTTAGTTTGTCATTATGAACTTATGTGTGTGTGTTTGTGAAGAAGTGAGAACTGCAATACCATATTGTGTTTCTGGCTTTGATTTCAATGCTTGCATGTCAACCTCACATTTACTCCTCTCTCCCACTCAAAATATGCCTGATTTACACCCTAACAACACACTTGCACAGACATGTTTTTCATCTCTTCCTCTGCTGAAGAGCATTACAAAGCAGTATGTCAAAAGAAACAGGTAAAGTTAGCTTGATGATTATAAATCTGGCAAAAGAGTTAAGGAGGTGCCCCTCCATCCCTTTGCAAGTTGCAGCAAAGCGTGTATGTCAACAGTACTTTATTTAAACATTAAATATTACTATATCACATGTGATATTTAATAATGTTATTTTTTATAGAAATGGTTTTCATATATTTTAAACTAGTTCCTAATCACACTAACAAGACAACTGTCTGCAGGATATAAAAACAATTGCAGATGTATAGGTTTATGCAATTCAAGAATAATCTACTGTTAAACACAACACTTGTTTTAAAAGCTTTCAGGCTTTCTTCAATCCTAAATCAGTTTTAGAGGCAAATTTTGAATGTATTATTGTTTTCCATTAAAGAACATACCTAATTCTCTATTTTACATGCACATACACAGAATGCAGCTTACATAAGCATTAATTGTTAATTATATAGTATATCTTTTGTTAAGTTTGATCTGTATTTGACCTGACGTTACCTTATGTCTTTTTGGCAAGGTACAGAATATTGTCTTTGATCAGAACCCAACCTCAGTTTTTCAAAATTCAACAGAGGGATGGCATTCTGTAAACCTAACAGATGTCTGTGATTTTTTTAAGATGTTAGATATGTTAGGGATAATGTACAGTCAGACAGTCATTATAGCAAAATAACTGAATAAACGCATATGAAATATTGATTTGATTTTAAATGATTTTAAGCAAGAAGACAGAGACTTCTGAGTCCTGATCAATATACTGTTACTAAAGTTGTGATAATGACTGTGAGACTGTATCTTTATTTTCTTGCAATAACTTTATCCCACAGCTGCATATCAAATAAATACATGGAAATTGGCAATAATCACGGAATTGGCAGTGATTCCCTGGATTCCCTTCCCTATTTTGAAAAATTATTGCTCAATCACAATTAATTAGCCACCAATGCAGGTCTGTCAGTTTGCTTGGGAACAATACGCAAGTTACTCAAAGCAACTTCTTCTATAAGACACCACTTAGTCAGTCAGATATGTTTCAAACAGTGGGGTGACTGTTCCATCTTTCCATTCAACAAGGATCTCGCCTCGCTGGATGGAGGGAGACTGAGCAGTTTTCATAGGGTGTCGGGTTAGAGGGGCTCTCTCACTAGGCACCGGGGACCCTGGCAGACTGGCCTCTCCTGTCGGAGTGTAGGATTTCAGCACCACCACAGTCTTCTTCCTCCTGTGCATGAAGACAGAAAATAGATCAGTGACTCTTAAAGGGGGAAAACCATGTTGCGGAGTCATTCCTTGTTATGAAATCTCAATGAGCATATTCATAGATCAGTTTCATTTCAAAGAAAAATACATTCCGTCTGTATTTACATGCATAAAATTAAAGTCTTGCATTGAGAAGGCCTTGAAAGTTTATTTACCAAAAATGAGAAATATCTTACCTGTTCTGGTAGATGTTAAGAGTAAGGATCACAAGCCCAAGTAACAGGGCCAAGCTGCTTAGAAGCAACATTGTCATTTTCCAGCCTGTTCCTGTTATTAAACACAGTAGAATATCACAAACTAATATTCTTATTTTGTGTATTACAATTTTTTTTAAACGCATTTTCTGTCATTATTCATTATTGAACGTATCAGTTTCTTTGGCTAATCACCAAAGATATGGCACCGTGTTTAGGTTTCCTCTCCTCTGTTGCCCTCATGTGGACATAAGTCAGATGAACTATTTAAGGATCAGTGTGTTTTAAACATTTGCTTGTTTATACCATATTTCCTGACTGATTTAACAGATAAAACAAATTGTATTTTTTCAGAAACGGATTAGCTCTTTCCACATTTACCATAGTCTGTTGTAAACACATTAACAGAAGGTCCATCAGGCTCCATGCTACTTTGAGGTTCAGCCGATGCATCTGATGTCTGTGTTGCTTCAGTGGACTTTAATATGGAGGTCTGGTCATTATTCCCAGCTTATGTAAAAAATAAAATAAAATAAAGAGATTATAAAGATACAATCATGCAATATATCATAGAAATTATTAGAAGCAGAATAGACATATTACACAGGGTTCCCACCCATTTTGACCAATGAATTTTGAAGTCCTGCATAAGTATTTTAAAATTTTACAGAGATTGCTGGGATGGATTTGCATTTTGTATGTCAGGTACCACAATAATAAATAATTAATTTATAATTAATAAAATTAATAATTAATAATAACTTATTTGTGTCAGCTTGAGGCTTCCTGAGTCTTCAAACCAAAAAAAAAAAATTTTATGCTTCCATGACTGTTTTGATATTTCCAAGTTTTACAGTACTGTGGGAACCCTGGTACAAATGAATATGACCAGATGAGCAAGTAAAAAAAAAAAAAACACACACATGACAGAAGATGATATGGTCTGGTATAACAGAAATGATAGCAGGCACTCAGCAGTCTTGAGTTTTAACTGAAGAAGTAGATGAGATGTCATTAATCAGAATGATGGGATGGCAGAATACATGAAACCCAGACCCATCATTAATGAAGAACTTCTAATCTACTTCTCTTACAATGCCAATATCGAATTTGTGTGAGGATTCGGGGTCCAGTCGAAAGTGTCTGCTGAGAATCTTGTAACACATTCTGGCCGTGATGTGTGCTGTCTGTCTCCTCGCATACCGTTTGATTTGCCAGCGTCCTCCACTTGCTGCCTTTCCCACGATCTTTGGAAAGGAAGACCTTGGAGGAATCGTGACGTATGCTCAGGTGCAGACCCTTGCCGTGTAACGTCAGGAGACCCTTTTTAGAGCAGCTCCAGGTCTGGCCCTCACGATCTTCCTCCTCAG
This sequence comes from Sinocyclocheilus rhinocerous, assembly GCF_001515625.1. NCBI lineage: Eukaryota > Metazoa > Chordata > Actinopteri > Cypriniformes > Cyprinidae > Sinocyclocheilus > Sinocyclocheilus rhinocerous. Next base: position 2,101,236 of record NW_015635305.1, read on the forward strand.
AGCTGCAAGTTTGCAGCCAAACACTCTCATGCTCCTGGATCTGAGGTGCAGTTAAACACCCTCCTGTCTGTGGGTTGCTGAGGGAGCGTGTCTCAGGATTCCAGTGCCACTCTTGCAGAGCCGAATCAGCTCTGCACTCTTGCAGGGTTAACCTGCTGCTGACCTGACCTTCATTTACCTGTACACACTTTCTCAGCTCTTCATTCCTGATCAGGAATCCTGTAACTTCTACAAGGAAAAGGAGAGATTACTTAATACTAGGCAAAACACATTATAGGTACATACACACACACACACACACACAAATCATACATCAAAATCCTCACATACAGTACATCTGCTGCAAACCGCACTATACAAATAACTTCACAGATAGAAGCTTAAAACACAACAGCCTTGATCAAGTTAGAAGACCATATCCTTAAATTTAAACACTGTAGCAATAACATTATTAAATATCTATGAATTTAAAAAATACATTCGTGGAGCTATACTTTGTTTTAAACTGCGACCTGTATTGTAGAAACATCATAACTCATAATCTTATCCTATCTGTTTACTAACCATCATAACTTTACTTATGAAACAGAACTTTTTAAAACCTTAAATTAAGAATTCCTGTAATACAGCCAAGTTAGCGACTAGCCTGTGTACTGACAAATAGTAAGCTAATTCATGACATTGTTTATCGACAAATACAATTAGTTCTAGGAGTTTAAACATGCAAAAATATATATATTTGTTGTTATTTAATATATTAGCTACTGATATTACATGTTATTTACCTTGAAAAACAAGTGTTGTGAGAACAAAAGTGCAGTATCCTCTCCAAATGACATCCATCACTGCGAGTATTGTGGCGCAATAACAACACTAAATCTAAAATGGTTGACTTACAGATTACAGTTATGATCTGTTCTGATAAAGATATAGCGAATAAAGTATTATTTCTTCCCCTAAAGCAAGGCACAGAGTGAAGAGCGACAATGTTGATCCAACCGATAGTGGACACTGTAGCACAACCAGATTTTCACTTGAGAGAAGACTCTAGATTTATGGCGCATGAAGCGCAAAAGTGTTCAAAGAGTGAGTGCAGAATACTAATTAACAAGAGACTATGAAAGACAATTAAGTGTTCTGCTATGTTTGGGGAAAGGCATTACATTTTAAGTTAGCTAAGGAAAACAAAACAACAACCAACTATTGTGCACATCACATATATTAATGTAAAAGACGTTTATTTTCAGCATAAACATTAATGGGAAAGAAATCTTAAATGTAATCTACAGATGTACAAAGAGGAAGATCATTTTATGTGGTTCAACTATTTGAATGGCATTCCATTCAAGCTGAGATGACAGAGCTTCTGTTCTCGTTGCTATGTTGTTTCTAAGTTGGTGTTTACTGAGTCAGGCCATATGAATGGGAGCGCGAACGAAAAGACTTACAGCATGTTTCCACATATTTGTGTTTCTATGGTGCCGAAACTGTAAAATAATGCTACAAAATGCTACTTTTCTAGACTACCAACTGTACGTTAAACAGTATGGATAGTCACTGTAAAATGCCACTTTTCTGAAGATGATTTGTCTTTGTACCACTATTATATTGTTACTGAATACATTTATTAGTAGAGCATTTTTACACTGGCACTGATAACTGAAAAGTCACTTCTGCACAGATAGATCTCAGTATAAGTCCAAGACAACTGCCATACAGTTTCAGTCAAAAGATATGATGTATGAAAATATCACATCAAAGTGAGGACATTTCTCTAGAACTGAACTTTAAATCATACTGTAAGAATTGTGCAACAAGTAGACCTACTACTAATCAGTAATGCTATTTACTGTATGCTGTACATATCCTGCAAATGATTTGTTTTCTTTCTTTCTTTCTTTTTTGTTTTTTTACAGAATCTGAATTAACAGTTTATACTATTTCAGATGTTAAGGCCTTTGTTCTTTACATGGTCAACAAAAGATGGCCTGGACTCCATCCTGCCCTCTGCCTCCCTCCCTCTGATGCCCATCTCTTTACACAATGGGGCCCATGCTCACTAATACTTTCACTAGCCTATATACATCTTTGAACTCTCTGACAGGCCTCTTGTGCACAAAGTCATTCATTTTCCATTGCTGTCTACAAATGCACACATATACATTGTGGTAAACAGTTTACAATGTGGTTATCGTGTGAGGTTGACAATACTGTATATTGTTAAATGTTAACCTTTCCTTTTCGCTTTTTTCATTAATTGTTTTTTGTTGCATGCTTGTTTTACTGCTTTTATGCCTTTTTAATAATTAGTTTTTATTCAAGGAAATTTCAGAATTTATATTTGTATTTTGCTTTTCAGAGAGAGGACTAAATAAAATTGTGCTCTGGTCTTTCAGAAGGAGGAAACTTTGTACCTCCCACAGAATGCTAACAATTAGGTCTTTCACAACTAGATATCAAAAGAGATTTTGATATCTGTATGATGTAGGAGGGTTACAGGCAGCTTCTTGTTTGCCATTGTGCTGCAAAAAGTAAAATGAGGATGCTAGAATCTTGTTTTTATTTCATGATTAACTGGTAAATAAATAATATGTGATTTTGTTTAGGCTATTTGAAAGCCTGCATCTGCATTAAGTCCTACTTGGCATCAGGTCTTTGTGATTACCATAGACCTAGTTTATACCATTTCACAAGGATTTTGACAGCAAATTGATGTAGTCAAAATGTAATGACATGGTTTCAACCACTAAATCGCTGTAGATTTTGTAATGAATCCCTAGTTGTTGAGAAGACGATGACCTGTTTCCTCGCCATCAGAAGGCCATAACTGTGCCCTTCACATCAGGATGAGGGGTAACCAGTGCTCTCTAGCTCATTCAGAAAAACTTCCTTGGTAGCTCTTTGCTTGAATCCAAGAAAGATTTATTTCCTTCCACAGCACAAAGGAATTGTACATGTAAACATCCAGCATATTGAAAAACAGTGTCATGGGCCAGCAAGGTGTCTTGTCTAAAGATAGGAGCTTTGGCTTATTCCTACACACAGTTCCAACCGTGGTCAATTTTCTCTGAAGAAGCCTTGTGCCAAGGGCATTCCATTTGAAGAAAGTGTTGCAAGTTATTGTGTGTCTCTGGAGACAAGCTGTCATTTGGAGTACAGTGTGTCTGTCCTGATTTTTCAGGCTGTGCCCTAGCAATTTTTGCTTGTGAAGACCTACATATTTCAGGCACAGCTTGTACTGGCATCACAGGCTGCCCAGACTTTAATATTTGACAGGGTTACTTTGCATGAATTGTTTGAAGGGGCAACAACCTCTGAACTGGATCAGGATTGTATATTAATGGGTCCTTTCACCCATTTTTTTCAAATGTCACAATTTTTTGTATTCTTGCCTGGCAGGTCTCCTTGACATCAAATCGGATGATTTTGAAAACAGCACAGTGGCATGGCGACCCCATGTCAGTCCAGTCTTCAATCCATGCATCCTTCAGCAAACTCTTGTCTACCTATTAAATTTGTCATGTCAACTAAAATTATTTGAATTGTATTGAAAAAGTATATATATATATACAGTGCCTTGCAAAAGTATTCATACCCTTTCATTTTTTTCACGTTTTGTTTTGTTGCTGCCTTAAGTTAAACTGCTTTAAATTTTATTTTATAACTTTTTTCCACATCAATCTACACTCTATACACCATAATGACAAAGCAAAAACAGAATTGTCACAACTCTGTAAAATTTTTTTTTTTTAAAAACTGAAGTAAGTACATTGCATAAGTATTCATACCTTTAAATATTTCGCTGAAGCACCTTTACAGTCTCAAGTCTTTTTGGGTATGATGCGGCAGGCTTTGCACATCAGCATTTGGCAATTATCTGCCTTTCTTCTCCTCACCTCTTCACCTCTCAAGCTCTGTCAGGTTGGATGGGGGTCGACAGACATTTTCAGATTTCTCCAAAAATGTTTGATTGTGTTCAAGCCGGGCTGTGGCTGGGCCACTCAAGGACATTTATAGAGTTGTCTACAAGCCACTCTTGCTGTGTGCTTAGGGTCATTGTCCTGTTGGAAGGTGAACCTTCTGCCCAGTCTGAGGTTCTGAATGCTCTGGACTGGGTTTTCATTAAGGCTATCTCAATATTTTGGTGCATTGAGCTTTTCTTCTACTCTGACGAGTCCCTCAGTCCCTGCCGCTGAAAAACAGCCCCACAGCATGAGGCTGCTACCAGCACACTTTACTTTTGGGATGCTACTCTGCAGGTGATGAGCAGAGCTGGTTTCCTTCAAACATGATGCTTGGAATTGAGGTTCATTAGACCAGAGAATCTTGTTTCTCACAGTCTGAGGGTCCTTTAGGTGCTTTTTGCAAATTCTAAGTGTGTTTTCATGTGTCTTCACTGAGGAGAGGATTGAGTCTTGCCACACCGGCATAAAGCACAGATCGGTGGAGTGTTGCAGTGATGTTTTCCTTCTGTAGATTTCTCCTATCTCCACATATGATCATGGAGCTCAACTAGAGTGTCCATCGTCACAAAGAAGGTTATGAAAACGCACACGAACAGTGATATAGCCTTAGAACATACATACATACAAACATGCATAAAGAAAGAAACAAACAAATTAGAAAATTCATTAAAAAAAAATAAATACATGGAATACAGTATAGCCCGCTGTAGATGCGAAAGTTTTTAAAACGTTTCAGACGCTCAGAACTTTGCGTCACTCCGTGCACCGCAGATAACTGTGACGTTCTACACACGTCTGCTCCGTCACTATGGCTGCAAGAGACGCGAGATGGTAAAAGCTTGCTTAAATACAATTCGTATATCCATAATACCTCTTGTCTGCCGTTCTTTTGTCTAATAACAGAAACGGCGTATGTCATTTTCATATTTGGAGCCATTTAGTTCAGTATTTGCTCTGAAACGAAGAGGATTAATAGGAGAACCCATCAGCTGCTTTCATTCAGGGTTGGTAGCTGCTTAGATTTATGCAACGTTATATGTATGAATCATTCCCAATTACATGGTATATAATTATTTTTGAGGTTAATTAAATGTCAGTGTTGTTATTGTAAAAGAAGCAGTAGCCTATTTCATATTTCACATCTTGCTGTCGAGAGACCATCCATCTGGACATGCTGCTACAATCCGATTTAGTGCAGTGCAACGCAACTGTTAGTTTGAACAGCCTCGAATTCACGGTCTCAGGAAACTCTTCACAACTGATTTCCATGTCCTGCCTTGTCTTTCAGAAACGACATCTCTAGTTTAAAGTAAACAAGCGGCGCTCTTCCAAAAAATGGCGAAAATGTACCACAAAGATAAAAGCATTCAGATAAAGAGCAGCGCGTCGGCGCTCTACAACAACCTGAGCGTCCTGCGCATCGCGCCGCGATGTCTCACCTATTTCACGGTGGTCCACGCCAACGTGGTGAACATGGTCAGCGCCTCCTGGGACGGGCTGAACTATTCCCACCGACAGCTGCAGTCTAAAGAGGGCAACGTGGCCACCAGCTCCTCAGTTATCATGCAGGTAAGTCAGACTAAAGTACCATTTGAGTCCTAATAAAGGCTGATGATTATACTGGTTTAGAGCAGTTTTGCCTACAAGTGTCTTAACTGCTGGCACTTAATTTCTAATCTGACACTTTTTTTGTCTGACAGGCAGCCTGGTGTGTCCTGCCCTCAAGAGATCTTCTTGTTCTCACCTCTCAGAAGGGGATCCAGGTGGGTCAATTGTTATGCCAGGCTATTAAAATTGTTTATTTGCCCAGTAAACATGACTTGAACTGTGTTTATTCATCAGATGTATGAATCAGATGGATCAATTATGGTCTATTGGCATGCACTGGACACGCCAGAGACCCCTACTGGTCAGTGCACACTTCTGTGTCTCTATAAATACAGTAAATGTGTTCTTTTTTTTTTCATTTTCACATCCTTTAACTGTGGGGAATTAGGTTGTTAGTACTGTGTACCTGTCTGACATTGTCTGTTAAAATTTTCCAGCGAAAGCAGTGTTTGCCCGAGGAATTGCAGCGGTGCGGGAAAAATATATTTGTGTAGGTGAGTGGCTTCATCAGTCAGCAGTGGCTATACAGGGTACCGTTCTAAACCATTTACATATTAGCTTAGTATGTGCCCTAAAAGTGCCCTTTTCAGTTCCTCACACTTCCTTCAGGGGTCTCATCTGGCTCAGTGCTGGTGTTTGACGTTCCCAGTAAAGGCAGTAACATCACCCTGTCTGAGGTTTTGGAGGAACATAAAGAGGCAATCACAGACATGGCCTCTGAGTGCTCAGGCAATCTGGTATTAACTTACAATAACTTTCATATAAGTGTTATGTTTGTAAACCGTAGGGCAAATGCTATTTATAGTTTTTTTTTTTTTTTCATGTTTTCTTCAGTTGGTTTAAGTTACTGGTGGCTCAAGTGTTTTATTATTAAAATGATTTCTTTTTTTAGGAGTGCATTGCTGATTTAGTTAGTGCTGATGACTCTGGCCTCCTCTGTGTGTGGAAATCAGGAGAAGATTTTCAACTGCTCAACAAGATCCCTGGTTTTGAGTATGTTGGAAATTAACACTCACTATACAAGAGACAATGGGTTTCATTCATGAAACATTCGCAAATATATTAGTATATTCTGAAAAATTTGTACATAAGGTGGACCTTCCTGAAAAATTTCCCCTGTTTTCACGTACAGTTTTTAAACCTCAGAATTGAGGTTAATCTACACACTCATTGATTATTAGTAAAATCCCTGCCTATAAATTACAATGTGATTTATGTGTACAGAATCCTGTAGGATCAATTGGACTCTGTAACAAAGTTCGTTTAGGGGAAAGGAAGAAGTCGGAGTCGGCGTGACTGAGGCTCGTGGAATTTTATTTAAGTCTCCCAAAACTATAAGCATAGGCGTGATCACACGCATCAAATAACATAAACTCAGGGCACGTTGGCAACATTCCTTTTCAATGGTGCTGTACATCGTCTCCCTCTTAGAGAGCTTGCGACTGATGTACAGCACCGGCCGCTCCTCACCCCCTATCTCCTGGGCCAGCACGGCTCCCAGCCCTCTGTCCGAGGCGTCCGTCTGCAACAAGAAAAGGAGAGAGAAGTCAGGAGAGTGTAACAGCAGTCCGCCACACAGGGCAGCCTTTACCTGGGTGAAAGCCCGCTGGCACAACTCCGTCCACTGGACCGGATCTGGCGCTTCCTTTTTAGTGAGGTCAGTCAGCGGGCTGGTGAGGTCCGAATAATTAGGTACAAACCTTCTATAATATCCCGCCAGCCCCAGGAACTGCCTCACCTCCTTTTTGGTCTTGGGTCTCGGGCAAGTTGCAACTGCTGCAGTCTTATTAATTTGGGGACGCACCTGCCCGTGGCCCAAGTGGAAGCCCAGATACCGGACCTCCACACGCCCAATCTCACACTTCTTTGGGTTGGCCGTCAGCCCGGCCCTCCTCAGTGCCCCCAGTACGGCACACAAGTGCTCCATATGCCGCTGCCAGTCATTACTATAGATGATAATGTCATCAAGATAGGCAGCGGCATACGCAGCATGCGGCCGTAAGATTTAGTCCATGAGGCGCTGAAACGTGGCCGGTGCCCCGAACAGCCCAAAAGGAAGTGTGACAAACTGGTGTAATCCAAACGGCGTTGTGAAGGCTGTTTTTTCTTTGGATAATGGTGATAAGGGGATCTGCCAATATCCTTTCGTCAAGTCCAGTGTCGAATAAAATCGAGCTGTACCCAGCCGATCAAGTAATTCGTCAACCCGCGGCATGGGATATGCGTCGAATTTCGACACAGCATTCACCTTGCGATAATCCACACAGAATCGCACGGAGCCGTCTGTTTTAGGTACTAAAACTATCGGGCTCGCCCAATCGCTGTGGGACTCCTCTATTACTCCCATCTCTAGCATTGCCTCTAATTCTGTCTGAACGACCTTTTTTTTGTGTTCAGGTAACCGATATGGCCGGCTGCGAACCGCCACTCCCGGCTCAGTCTCAATATGGTGCTGTATGAGGTAGGTTCGGCCAGGCAGGGGCGAAAACACATCCGCAAAAGCGGCCTGTAGCTTAGCTACATCAGTGAGCTGCGAGGGCGAGAGGTGATCTCCTCCAGGGGCCAGAGCCAGGGATTGATGTTTGATGTTCGCCTCTGGCCCGAGATCATCCTCCGCACTCACTGCCGTCGCTAACATCACTGATTCCGCCTCGCTCCACTTTTTGAGGAGGTTGAGGTGGTAGATCTGATGCGCTCTGCCCCTGTCTGTACGAATTACCTCATAATCAAGATCTCCAATTCGCCGTGTGACCTCGAAGGGCCCTTGCCACTTGGCGAGTAATTTAGAGCTAGACGTGGGAAGTAATACAAGAACTTTTTCTCCCGGTGCAAATTTCCGTAGTCTGGCTCCCCTGTTTATATAGCCGGCTTTGCTTATCCTGGGCCTGAAACAAATTCTCCATTGACAGCCGCCCCAAAGTGTGGAGTTTTGTTCTCAGGTCCAGCACGTATTGAATTTCATTTCGGCTTTCTGAAGGTCCGTCCTCCCAAGTTTCCCTCAGGACATCCAGCACCCCGCGGGGCTGCCGTCCATAGAGAAGCTCGAAGGGGGAAAACCCAGTGGAGGCTTGCGGGACCTCCCGCACAGCGAATAAGAGGGGCTCCAGCCACTTATCCCAATTTCTAGCGTCCTCGTGAACGAACTTCCGAATCATGGTTTTTAATGTTAACCTTGGTCAGTGAGAATCTCTTTTGGGATTCCCACTCGGGAGATTAATCGAAACAGTGCGTCCGCTACACTTTTCGCTGAAATGTTGCGAAGCGCTACTGCCTCCGGGTATCAGGTTGCATAGTCCACCAGCACTAATGCAAACCGATGCCCGCGTGCCGACCGTTCTAATTGCCTGATGAGGTCCATACCAATTCTTTCGAAGGGGACCTGCATAAGAGGGAGAGGGCGCAAAGGCGCTTTTGGGGAGGCCGGTGGATTTACCAGCTGACATTCACGACAAGCCGCGCACCACCTGCGCACATTCTCGTGAATGCCCGGCCAAAAGAATCGGGTCATGAGACGGTTTAGTGTCGCTGCCTGTCCCAAATGTCCCGCCATTGGATTAGAATGAGCCGCCTGGAATAGCATTTCCCGACGGCTTTTAGGTACTAATAGTTGGGTTGTATCCCGCTTTGTCTGAGTGTCTTGTGTCACTCGATACAACCGTTCCTTTAAAATAGCAAAATAGGGATAGGACAGCGGACGAGCCGGTTGGAGACGCTGACCGTCGATGGATTGGACCTGTTCAAATGCACGTTTTAGTGTGTCATCCTGGGACTGCTCCAGGGGAAAATCATCACGCTCAGCGAGGGTTAGCCCCTCCTCCGCGCGCCGTTCCCCTGGTTCAGTATCCCGCGGTCCCAGTTCAGCCACTCCCACCTGCGCGTCCGCCGCGCTCCCCAGCTTTCTTTCTCCACAAGAGACATCCGCATATAAATACTCCATTAATTGACGAAACGCTGGCCAATTTGTCCCCAAAATCAGCGGATGTTGGAGGTGCGGGTTAACTGCAACCTCCACACTATGCTTTTCCCCCCGAAATTGAATAACCGCGGGCATTACAGGATACTTTACCACATCCCCGTGCACACACCGTACTGGAACCACGCAGCTTTTATCCCATGCCCCGAGCTGAATCAGACTTTGGTGGATCGAGGTCTGGTTACAACCCGAATCCACCAAAGCCAGATAGGTACCCCCCTTAATACTCACAGGTATTTGGTACAGGCCAGCTTGATCGGGGGCAGCCTGTGGGTCGTCCGGGACCCGGATCAGTGCCCCCACCTCCATCACTGGGCACCGATCAATAAAATGCCCTGGGTTCCCGCAACGCCAACAGGCCGGCCCAGGCTTCCTCGCCGCCCTAGTGGCAGGAAGTGGGTCAAGGGACTGGCGTGGGGAGAGCGGAGAGAACTGCATTGCAACGGCGCCTGCGCTGGTCAGCCCCGCCGCCCCCCTGGGCGGCACTCTCGGGCCAGCGGAAGTCTCCAGACTCGGCCCACCCCATCCCCGGGGTGGAACTCGGGGGAGAAGACCCGGACGGGACCTGGGAAAAGGGACAGGTCGAGAGAGAACAGAGAGATTAGGGGAAGAGAGAGAGAGAGAGACAGCTGGCAGAGTTTCGTCGACTCCTGGGCACGCCACCATCTGGTCCTCCGCCAACTGGCCAGGTCTAGTGACGCCGGGCAGTGGCACTGGACCCACTCTGCCCGTCTTCCTTGGGAGACGGCCGATGAACTGCTCCAGTACCACACGATCGAGTATTTGCTCGACGTCGCCTCCGCCAGCCAGTAGCCATTTGCGGCAGGTGGGTTTTGGGTGGAATTTTATTTAAGTCTCCCAAAACTATAAGCATAGGCGTGATCACACGCATCAAATAACATAAACTCAGGGCACGTTGGCTGTAATCTTGTTCACTTGGGCCACGAGTCCTCAGTCGGTCTCTCTCTGCCACTTCTGATCTGCCGTGGCCTTTTACGGTCTCCCCACGCCAATCACTGTAAGTAGAAGCAGGTGAATGTCATTCTGCACTTGACCTACTTACTCACCGCTCGTCTCCGACCGCTCCCTCCCACTGCAAACCCCGCTAAACCACGCCCCCCTCGCCACAGACTCCCTTCTCAGGTTTGGCTCCAATATATTACATGAATGCAAAATAGTAAATGGCCATATTCCTAAAAAAAATTCTATAATTAATGTGTTAAGCTCGCAGACTAATGCTGGTGCTCAAAATAATAGTGTTTTATGATAAAATAAAAAACAGACTATGTCTCATTTTTGTTTAGCAGTGAAATGTATTTTACACCTTAAATAACTCATTTATTGATTTAGTGATTAAATTATTTAATTTAGTGATTATATATTATTATGGTAAGTTTTATCAAAATGCAGTGTCATAAGTTTTCTTAAACCTTTTTATTAATCTGAAAATTCACGTCGGACTGATTTACAAACAATTTACACAAAAACTCATGTGCATGTACTCATCTGCTTGTGTTTCATGAAATAGGCCCACTATACTTATGCCAGTACATCATTAATATAATATGTATATACGTATCTCTCAGCACAAGTTGTTCTTCAGTAAAACTCTGGAAGGGCACAGTCATTGCTGGCTATGGGACGGGACAGATCCGTCTGTATGAGGGGGTCACAGGTATACTGCATGCAGAAGTCAATGCCCATGCACGCTGGATCTACTCACTGGACATCGCCCCATTCACTGGACTGGTGAGAGAATAATTATGTATACAGTCTGTATGTCGCACAGTTATTGTATGCAACTATACATATGTACATTTTAAGTAGTAATTAAGAACACAAATAGTCTTAATCAAGAACTTGTTGTATTCAGATGTATTTTATTATAAATGTTATTATTTTATTATGGTTTATTTATTTATAATGGTAAACTCTCTTATACTGATAGTGTTTTCCTTTGTTCAATGAAAAAGCTGATCTCTGCAGCAGAAGACTCCTGGGTTAGAGTATGGCATCTGAGCTTGACTCCAGAGACTAACAGTGTAGAGGTAAAACCACTCACAGACAAATACAGTACACTACCGTTCAAAAGTTTGTGGTCAGTCAGATTTTTATGAAAGAATTTAATTATATTACTCAGCAAGATACATTAAATTGATCAAAAGTGACAGCAAACACATTTATAAAGTTAATGCTATCTCTAATTCAAGTAAATGCTATTTATTAGTTATTTTTAACTTTGTTCAAAGAATCCTGAAAAAAGTATCTGTTTCTACAAAAGTATTAAGCAGCAATATTATTTTCAACACTCATAATAATATTAAATGTTTCTTGAGCAGCAAATCAGCATATTAGAATGATTTCTGCAAGATCATGTGACTCTGAAGACTGGAGTAATGGTGAAAATTTCAACTTTGCCATAACACAAATTTATTAACAATTCAAATTTAAAAAAATTGTAATAATATTTTACAATATTACTGTTGGTGAGCATATAAGACTTTCAAAAACATTTAAAAAATCTTACCAACCCTGAACTTTTGATTGGTGGAGTACATGCACTAAAACTGCATTAGTAGTTTCATTAAATGAACATTCGTTGCAAAGCATTTTGTGTGTTCAGCTGATTTGAAATATACTCCCACATTTTTCTCTGCCCTTTCTAGATTGAGCACATGTACAATGAGTGTGTGACTGATACACAGATCTGTGGAGCCAAGTTCTGTGATGGGGACGGCTACGCCTTTGCAGTGACCGGCTATGACTTGAGTGAGATCATCCGCTACACACAAGCCTAGTCAGGAATACAGCATGCACTTCTAGGACATTCCCATTGGTCATATGAGGATCACCTGCAGAAGGAAGGTCATGTCTTGACAGTATATTGGTGAATATATTGCTGTACAGTCATGATAGGCAGAGTCAGGCTGGAGTGAATGTAACCCTAAAATCTACTTCTAACGTCTTAGGCACTAAAAAGCCACACTTGAACCAGGTGACTGTGTTAAGTATGATAGGTCTACATGATTGGCAGTTGTGCTAAGTACAAAATACTCTTTTGTGCTCTGATATTAAGGTAAAATACATAACATTGTTTAAACGGAACAGATCTCAAAATGAAGCATTAAAATGTTAGAAGTGGTTGTTCTTTTAATGTTTTCTTCTCACATAATTTGTTTAGTAAATGTACTGAACAAATTCTTTTACCTCATTGAACAATTTTGGATGTGCAATTGAATCAGATGGCATGTAATCATATTTGTGGTTCAAAAAACAAAACATATCAAAATAGTTTGTAAAGTATTTATTCATTATAAATATTATAAATATTAAATACGGCAGAGGCTATTTTTTCCAAATGGAATTATAATGTTCTTTATATTTGTCTAGAAACAAAAGCATTGTATCTAGCTTGATGTTAAATCACATATTTTATATTTTGTGTTGTCATAGTTTTTGCTATTTTCTGTTTCTTTGTAAACAATTGTCAATGACAATAAAAAAAAAAAGACTTGTTTACTGTGACTTTTATTGCAATTATAAATGTGTACCAGTAGATGGCAATAGATCTTATATCTTTAATGGTTTTCTGAAACATTTTGAAGATTTTTAACTTTTGAGATCAGAATTAGCATATTTAATTCAAGCATAAGTGCATTCAAGTGCACTGATTCATATAAAAACATCTGTGAAACGCATCACAGAACATATTAGAACATGTCCAGCACTCGTTTCTATTCAAAATGTAAAAAATATCAAAATCTAAAATGCCTAAAAAGACAAGGCTTTGTTTTCCAACTGATGTGCTCTCTACAGTCCTTATACATTATATGTACATGTATTTGCATTGTTTTGACAGTTGTTTGTAGATCCCACCTTCTCGCATGCCACAATTGGTCGATTATTTATGTACAATGACTGGATGTAAGCTACATTAGCTTCAGCATCTATAAAAACCAGACATTGAAAAAGAGGATGCGTGGTCACCCTACCAGTGTGCAATGGGTTTCATGGTCCTCAGGGTTATCTCTGTGTAACCTTAAGGTATGAAGTGAACAGAAAATCATTTAGATCAGCTTCTTGACAAAATTTACTTTCAAGAGCAAATTTGTAAATAAGCAGCATTTTCGTCCATGACTGTTGTAATATATTCATCACCATTAACTTTTGTCCCTTTGTGCCTCTCTGTTAAGCTATAAAAGAAGACTTTGATTGTCAGATGTGTCCTTCATGCACCTGCCATGAGGCCCTGATGAGCCCTTGTCCTTGATTTACACCCTGTTTTCACACTGTAACGTTTTGTTGTCATTACATCTTTCATGTATGCAGGTTCCTGTTTTTATAGGTCAAAGCAGAACACCAGAGGAATGCAGAATATCACGTCAAGCTGTTTTATCAGTTACCCACTAAAATATCTACAATGCTCATTTGACTGTATTTTCCCCATAATATTTATGTCCATAGTTCTGTTGTTCCCTCATAGTATTATCCACACATGGCCTCTCTTTCCAGCTTGTTGTTGATAAAACCCCATGGTCTCTTATGTAAGACTTTTAACTTTGTCCTATGGATGACACTGTGTGTGCCCTATATCTGTTATGAAGAGAGGGTGAATATCAATGACACAGAGGGACAGAGCTAATGGGTAGAGAATAGACTGCTGACCGTCAAATTTGATGGTGGACAGAAAGGGAGGGAGTCTGGAGAGCGTCAATGAGACCTCCACTGGCTGTGGGTTTAATGGAATTATGTAACACTGCCATGCAGCACTAGAGCACAGCGAGATGTGTTTAAGGTCATTGTGTTTAGTGGGATCTGTGGTAATAAAAACTATGGCTGGTCTACAGGCCATGTAAAATTCAATAGTGCTCTCCAGACACATCAGATCTGTGGGCTTCGGGGATGGGGGACCGCCAGTCAGCGTGGCACGATGCAGTTCCAAAGGACACAAGACATTCATTTATTACACTTAAGCAGAAGTTATTTTCTGTGTTTTCTACTATGGCCACTTTTATTTCCAAGGAATTAATTTTTATTATAAAATGTCAGTTTCTCTCTTTTTGTTGTAAGAAGGTTTCATTAATCTGTCTTGGAAACTTTTTCTAGCATTTCAAATTCAAATTCTTTTTTTTTATTGTCCCCTTCACTCAGACCCAGAAAAATCAGTAAGAGATGTTGCTGTGCATCATTTCCAGTCAAGAGGTAATGTTGTCAAATTATGTAGATATGCTATTTTATCAACAAAAATCTTTAAATGTCATTTCCATAAAGTGCCATTTAACACTAGGGATGGAACGATTACCGGTTTCACGATAAATCACGATAAAATGCCCTGACGGTTAGTATTATCGTTTAAAATTGAATTATCATCAAAACCGTATTTGATTATTGCGATTTTGAAAACTCGCGGTAAATCCTGTCCAGCCAGCATCAGTCTGACGCAGAAGCAGCATGCA